>NW_027636268.1:189149-256340 GCF_903797595.1 Erithacus rubecula
TCTTTTGAGCTTTCTTGGTTGAGCCTGGGATCTGCCTCTGTGCCAGGAGATCAGCTCAGCTCAGCAGCACAGACACAGCACAAGGATTTTAATGACCCTCTCAGGGATTTGGTGCTGTTTACATCACAGTAAGTTCCTCAGTGTGTTAAAGAAACTTCTCAAGAGTTCAAAGTTAAATTGAAACACCATTTTTTTCCTGAAGTTTTAATGGATTCTGCTGAGGGATATGTCTGTGAAAGTTGATCAACTTTGCTTTTATCAGTGCCCCCATACCCTACTAACTATTTCTAGTGTGTCAAAATACAGGCTAAAGGACCAGCCTTAGAAATCTCCTTGCTTTGTCTAGTACTCATTATCTCCTCCTTCTTTTCTTATCCTGTTTCCACCCAAATCTCTCTCCACACAGCCTCATAGTCCTTTCCCAAGCTTTTTCCCACACACATGCCTGAGTTACAAGTATTGAACGTGATTTGCCACACACAAACTTTAGGATCTTAGGTTCAAAATCAGCTTGGTTAGGATGTCTCTATTTACACTGAGGGCATAGACCTTGTCATCTCTCAGAGGAACAATAACAACATTTTTCACAAATCTTGCACTGTAACAGTAACCATGCAGAGTGCCAACTTCTAGAAGCCCCAAAAGCCTCATAACACCCACAAAAGCAAGCTATTCCTCTTCTCTCTTGAATGTCCAGACCCTCTTCAGCAGGATTTTCCCAGTCCAAAGCTACCAACCTCCCTGCTGAAGTTCGATATATTCCATCCAGTTAATATTTACTGAAAACACAGGGAAAAATTACCAGTTTGCTGCAATTGTAACTTTTGTCACGGTGGCAATATTACTCTAAAATACACAAAGACCAGTGGCGGCAGGGCACCGGTTAAGCCCAAACACCAAGTGTTACAGGGAATACTGTCCCCCTTAAACCGGAATTACCCACACACAGCCCAAATCCAAAAGTCAAAATCACTGCAGGGAAGGGTATCTTTTTATTAAGGGAGAAAACATCCCCCTCTTGTCAAGACAGCACACAGTATACAGCAATTTTAGCGATCTCCCAATCAGTTTGTTCTTCTCCAGCCGTTTCAGTTGTCCAAAATGAAAACACAGATCCAAGCTCCCGTTCCCTTCTTCCTAAGTACATTTCACCAATCACACAAACAGTCATTCACAGAGGCAGGACCCAATCAAAATAATGACTAAAACAGCAGCAATAAACAAGGATTTGCGCAGTTCACCCAAAGAACTGCTGGTGGATCTCCCTGACAGAACAAACCCTTTCTGTGGCCACTGCACCCTCCCGATGATTGCAAACAAAACCGCTCAGGCTTGCCCTGAGCACAGAACGTCTTCTGCGCCTTGTCAGCTGCCTTTTAGCCATGTGTAGGCCTGACAGGCATACACATCATTTTAAACATACAATTTTGTCTGCAGTCCAGCAGCATGTCTTGTCTGTCCCCGCAATGAGCAGCTGGGGACCGGAGGTCCCTCCCGGAAGGTCCCAGAGACATCCATAGCCCAGGTTGGTCTTGCAGCCAAAAAGAGTTTCTCATGGCAAACTCGCCAACTGATAGAGAAAAAAGGACTCTCCAGCCAGTTTAAGTTAGAAAGTAGTATATGTATTACAATGCTTGGCAAGCCCAGGAGAAATGTCTCACAAGGATATGCAAAATACCCAGGGTTCTTGCCTTATGTTTTCCATCAAAATCTTACCTATTCATTTAGTTACCCAATATGTCTATAGATATGAATTACCTAACACCCCATACCCTCATTTTATATAAAAATTAGCTCAAAGATCTTTTGCACAGTCCTTGCACAGTTCATTCCTTCAAATGGGTCAGTGGGTGTTTGAAATGGGTCAGAGGTCTCCTAATGATGAAGTCAGGGAGCCTTCCTTGCCTTCAGCTTTTCACCTTGGTCTTGTTCCTAGGTTCTTGGGCCTAGTTCAAGTAGTTCAAGTTCCCAGCCTGGTTCTGGCTGGTTGCAGGGTCCAGGTGCAGTTATGGTTTGTTCACTTCAACAATATTCCAACTACCCAACTTGACACAACAAAGCCAAGCAAGTGATTTATTTTCTTATCTCTACTGGCTCAGCCACTGATTATTAACTTTCTACATTGCTTCTACTCTGATCATTATATGTACAGCTTCTATTCCTCAGCTAAGCTCTTAACCCTTTGATTTTTGCATCAGAAAGATGATGTTATGATAGATAAAAACACAATCAAGGTGTTGTATCAGGATGCTCTGCCTGGAGTGGGGTGAAAACGGCTTGAAAAATGCCCTGTTTGCAAAGCTTTCAGTGGTGGATGGAGAAAGATAAGCCATGCTGCTTTTGAATGTTGAGGAAATGCTGAAACCAGCCTGACTCATTTAAACTCTTCCTGTCCTTGCTAGGATGAGGAGCCCCTCAGCCTTCTCTGCTCCAGGCTGGACAAGCCCAGCTCCCTCAGCATCTCCTCACAGCCAAAAGGCTCCAGCCCCATCCTGGAGGCCCTTCCCTCACCGTGCTCCAGCTGCCAGACATCTTTGCTGCCCTGGGGAACCCAAACCAGGCCCCAGTGACCTGGATGATCCCCTTCCTTGATGTCCTAGACACACAGCTCCGGCCCCTTGTCCCCGTGTCAGGCTCTGGGGTTGATTTGTGAAACACCCTTGGTGGAAGCTGTGGCCCAGGTGGAACTGGGGGAACCCAGGGGAACAGGGGACCCTGCTGGGCATGAACAGCATTGGACTTGTCTGGGTAAACTGTGAGGGGGGCTGAGGCATAGTGGTCAGCCAGGGTCACCTCCTGCAGGCTGAACTGGAGGCACTGCAGGTCAGGGACAGCCACTCTGTGTCTGGAATGCTCAGCAGATGCTCAGCTCAGGCAGCTCCTGCAGCCCCCGGGCCAGCCCCGCTGCCCAGCACAGCAGCAGAGTTGGCCCCAGGGCTCCTCAGGCAGCTGCTGCTGCCCCAGGGACAGGGCAGCCTCTTTCCAGGGCTCCTCTGCACCCCAGGGGCTCCTGCTCTGCTCCTGGCACATGCCAGCTGCCCACAGAGCCTGTGCCAGGGGAACACGTCTGTGCTGGCCTGAGCAGCCACTGCAGCAGCCCCTGCCCTGCTCCCAGAGCCCGAGCTGGGGCTGCTGCTCTGCAGAGCACGGGGGCTGTGCTGCCCGGGGCCCTGGGCTGCCTCTGCTGGGCTCTGCTGCTCAGCCTGGGACACAGAGGCAGCTGATGGTGCTCCCTGCACTGACCCCCTCCCACACAGGCTCTGCTGGGGCCATGAAAAGACTCAGAGGTGCCTGCCTTGTTCTAGGGCTACCAGATGGCCTTGGGGCTGCCCTGCATCCTCCTGGGGAAGGTGCCTGAGGCTCAGAGCACTCAGTGCCCAGACTCCTTTCCCTGTGCCTGCTGTGTCCCTGGGGCTGCAGAGCTCTCCTGGTCACAGCAGACAATCAGTCCTTGATCTTGGGGTGACCCTACCGTGGGCAGGTCTCTTCCCAGTGAGCTCCACTCCCTGCTGCTCCCTGGGTCACCCGGTTCCTGCAGGTCCCCTGTGCTCTCCGGGCAGCTCCCAAGGCCCTGCAGCCAAACATTGCCCTGCCATCAGCCCAGGGACAAGCTGCAGAGCCCTAGCAATGTTCAGAACAACGCATTCACCATCTGATGAGCGCTGGCCACCAACAAGCCAAACTTGACCCAGACCTGAGTCCCTTGACGGCCACACTGGGACCCTGATCTCATCCCACTGAGCCCTGGGAGAACAGGGAACACAAGGAGCCTCTTCAGAGTCTGTTCTTTGCACCTGTTCCTGAGAGTGACTGGAGGAGAACAAAGCCTTCCTGCCCTGCCCTCAGGAGATCCCTTTGCTGATGGAGCTGCTGTGCTGGAGCCCAGCTGTGTCCCAGCAGTGCCCATGGCCTGTCCCTGCCTGTGCTCACAGCAGGGACATGCAGCAGGACAGTGACCAAGCCGCCAGAGCACTGCAGCCTTACAACCACAGAAGGGCTGGCAAGGAGAGGGTGGAGTTGGGAAGAGTAGATATGGGAAAAGCCAGGGCCATTTTCCCTGGCTGTGCTGCTGTGCTGGGAGTCCCTCCACTTCTGCTCACAGGCACTGCCCTTGCAGAGACAGAGAAGGGCTGGGGAAGCACCTGGGTCACACAGGGCAGAGCAGGACACTTTATTTTACCTCAATGCACAATGATCATGGCTCCTTACTGTCTATGCTGAACACAAGCACTGTAGATACTGATGTAGCAATACTGTGACTAAAGGCATCCCTTTATGGAAAATACTATGAAAAGTTAAAAAAAAAACCAAAAAACAAAACAAGGAAAAGTAGAACACACCAAATAGAAAGACATGGAACTAAGCAGTCTGGGCTGTCTGTAATGAGTTCCATTCTGAATCCTATGCAGAAACAAACAGGCACTTTATTGTTTCTGGAAACACAGAGTGGTCATATTCCTCAGAGCATTCTCAAGCTCCTGGTTCCTCAGGCTGTGAGGGTGTTATAAACGAGATTAATCCGAATTAAATATAATTAGAATAAGCGATAATTTATTTTGCGACTGAAATACGATCCTCCTTACCCACAATCAAAAAGGGACAGCGCTGAGCCCGGGATCAGCGCCGGGTGAGCACACTCTGATCCAACCTCTATCGCATCGGATCCCCCAGTGCTCACAAAGCCACCTTGGTCAATCCAGATTTTATACAGTTTTTCCCAGCCTGGAGCAGAGGTCTTTGTTTTTGATGTTGCACATATTCATGTAGTCTTTCTCTGCATTGGGCTGGACAAAACCATGTCTGGGAAATGATGAATTTAGTGAATGAAGATCTCGGTTTATGGGAAGCTGACATTCAGATGTAGCTTTCCTGATGGCTCTGGTTATCTTAATCATCAAGAATTAACGGGTGCTCATCGCTTGGGTGTTTCCTAGACAGTTTCTGAAAGGGCTATCTTCGAACAAGGAATTATTTGCCTTTTGACTGGGAATTACCACCAGTTGAGAATAATTTCAGAAACCACAGTGGTGGGGACTAATAAGGGTAACTCCTTGCTTTTTGTGTGGGCTGACGATTTTTCATTATGGACCAGTGTGACAACCAAGTTGGGTCCTTCTCCTCTGTAGAGGGTGCAACAAGAGATGGTATTGTATATCTAATAAAAGGAGACCTATGTGCCCCAGGTGTGCCCTGGAACTCCTGAGATCCTATAATTGGAATGTAGCACATGATCAGTTTGAGATAGTGAGGCCAGTCTGTGGGTAAGGTTTAAAGCCGGAGAATTTGGATATTTTTGAAAAAGACTGGGAATGGTGCCAGCTTGGTAAAAATGAATTATAAGACTCCCCGTGTAGTTTAACTTTTTGTATTTGAGATACAAGGGTGTATTTATGGAATTTCTGCCTGGTCAAATAGGAGAAGGAAGCAGCCAGCTGTTTGAGCTGTTGGAGAACGGGGATTTCAAATAACTTAGAGGAGTGAGCAGAAAGAATAAGGACTGCGTGTGCTCAGTATTTTCGGAGAGGTTGTCGTTGGGTTGCTCAGCGGGGTGTGGTCAATGGGATTTGTCATTGGGGTGGTCAGTGGGTGTGGTCAGTGGGGTGTTGGCACTGATTTATAGGATATGGGTGTGGTCAGTGAGTGTGTTTAGTGGTTATGGTCAGTGGGTGCAATCATTGGAGGTATGGTCATTTGGGTGGTGAGTGGGATGTGGTCAGTGGGTAAGGTCAGCAGGTGTGATCAGTCAGTGGGTGATCAGTGCATTATCTGTTCCTATTTCTGTTCCATCATTCCTGCTCTGATGAGGATGGATCCTCAGCCACTAGGAGGATGCTGATGAATTTTACTACTCCAGAGGCCTCTTCTTTCTTGACATCTTCAGTTCCAGAATTCAGTGACAAAGGCTCATAAACATTTGTTAAAAATACCCATAAGAAAAGCTCCTGGGGATAACTTAAGTTTTCAAATCTTTGGTGGTTAATTGGATAGATTTCAAAAGTGTATTCCAAGTGAATATACTATATTGGTGACAATGCTGAGAGAAGTGATTTCTTCTGGTTCTTTTCCTGTTTATAGATGGATATCAGAACTGTCCAACTTATATTGACCCCCAGCACCTTCTAATGCAGTCTGAATAGATTCATGATGGTCAATCAATCACACTTTGTCCCCATCCCCATCCCCTCCTCACCATTTCCCTCATCCAACCCCTCAGACCCCTGTGGACCAGGAACAGTGCAACCAGCAGGCCCAGAGCAGTGATTCTTCCCCTGTGCTCAGCAGTGGCTGGGCAGCACCTCAAGCGCTGTGTCCAGTTCTGGGCCCCAATTTAGGAAGGACATGGAGGAGCTGGAGAGTGTCCAGAGAAGGGCTACAAGGCTGGTGAGGGATCTGGAACACAAGTTCTGTGAGGAGTAGCTGAGGGAGTTGGGGATGTTTATCCTGGAGGAGACTCAGAGGAGATCTCATCACCCTCTACAACTCCCTGACAGGAGGGTGCAGCCAGGTGGAGTTGGGCTTTTTCCCCAGGGTACAGTGACAGGACACAGCCTTAAAGCTGCCCCAAAGAAGGTTTAGGCTGGACATAATAAATATTCTTCAGAAAGAAAGTGATTGGGCATTTGAATGGCCATCCCAGGGACGTGGATGAGTCACTGTCCCAGGAAGAGTTTCAGTATAGACTGGATGTGGCACTGAGTGACAGGGTGACACCTGGGTGACAGGGTGGTGCTAGTTGGTTAGTTAGATGGAAGTTTAAGATATATCATTACAAGTTTGTGAAGTGTTATATGATTGGTTGAAAAATGCACATGGCAGCAAAGCTGTGGGAAGCAAAGCAATTTATGATTGGTGATAAAAGATGTTAGCAAAGTTCATAGAAATAATGTGATTGGCTAAAAAACGAATGTAAGGCATTGTAACTAAGAATGAGATGGCTTCAGATATTATAGCATTGGATATAACACCTTTAATGTCTCACCCTTCTATGAGACTGGTGCAATAAAGCAATAAACTGTCTTTTACAATGTCTCTGAGTTGCTCATCTTTTGTTATAATGATCTTCTGACAGGCAGATTTTGGATATCAAGCCTGCCAATTGAAATGAATAGGGATTCAAAGATACCAGGTCTACCCAAAAGAAATCAATAGGGATTTAGAGACAGCAGGTCTACCATGTTTGTGTCTCGGTGGATTTAGGGACACCCAGCCTATACATTGAATTCAACAGGACTTTTGTGGAATTTTGGTGTAAAATGGGGCAATTTGGTAAAAATGTGGGAGACATGTTGGGCACAATTCCAGGAATTTCCCTTCCAGGATCATGATGCTGATTCTGTGGAAGTCCTGGATGAATTCCTGGAAGCCAGTTCTGAATCCCTGATCCCTCACCTGTGACCTGTGTTGGAGCTGTGCCTCCAGGTAAGCCCAAAAATCTCCATTTTCAGTCCCAATTCTGGGAATTCTGAAGCCAAAATCGAGATTTTTAGCAACAAAATTTTTGAGGCACTGGGTTTAGCCATTGAAGTCAATGGGAATTTACGGACACCAGGTCCACCTAGTCAAAGGAATGAGGATTTTTGGGAAACCAGTTTTGGGGGGCCCTAGTGGTTTTGCATGATCCAGTGATCCAAAAGGTACCCAGCAGTATCCAGGTGATTTTTGCCATGATCCAGGATATACTGGGGGCTACCCAGGTATATCCAGGTGATTTTTTGGGGATGTCTAGGTGATGTTTGGAGCACCCAAGTGTCCCAACTCTCCTGGATGGGCTGGGAAAAGATAATGGCCACTGTTGTATCCTTTCAGTCAACATGGACACAGATGACCCTCCGTGGTGGGGGGGCTGTCAGGGGGCACCCCAACACTCAGGGTTACCCCAAAACTCCAGGCAAGGGACCCAGAGGTGGGAGGGAGCCCTGAGTTACCTCAGGAGGTGATGCAGCGCAGGTACACCCAGGTGCTTTGGTCTGTGTGGTCGGTGCAGGTGGCATTCTGCACCGGCTCCAGCTCAGAGGTGGGAAAAGAGAGTGCCCTGAAATCTCAGGGGAGCAGCGGGGTCACCCAAATTGATGCACAGAAAAACTTCATAACCCACAAAGTAAATAATAGGTATGTATTTTATTGAGCACTGAGGTGCATGGGGGACAGCTCCTCCAAAAACAAGCACACCTTCGGTGACCTGCACCTCTCTTTTTTTCTCTACAAACTAGGATTGCACAATGCATCTAATACATATTAATTTCCTAATCCATCCTGTCCCCGCTTCGTATTAAAATTAGCTCCACGGCACTTTGTGACTGCACACTGCTCCTAGTTGTTTGTCCTGGTGGCTGTCTGGGATGAAGTAAGCAGTCTTCCTCTCAGTTTGAACTTCTAACCTCACCTTCTTTGCATCTTAGCCTTAGGTTCCTTTCCAGACTTTGATACCAGTTTTTGCTGGCTCAAGGGTCTAAGGAGTCCCCGTTATCTGGAATGGGCCTCACTCTTCCATCCTGCTTGCACATTCTTGGCCCTCTGTCTTATCTTGAAGCCTTCCTCTGTCCTGTTCTTGCAAAGACAGTGAATGTTAAGCACTCAGAGAATATTGCCAGTCCCCTTCTAGTTAAAGCATCCTCCTGTATTTGTTCCCTTAACTCATTAATTTTAATTTTAATTTTCCCTTTTTCAGTTTCACAATGGCTCCTTGGTTCTATGAGCCCCAGAGCTTCATCCTTGACCCTTGGTTCCGTAGGGGTCAGGAGTCTCGATGGTCCCTCTGATTCCATGAGGCACCAGAGTGTCCCAATGTTCTCTTTGTTTCCATGAGGTTCTGTAGTGTCTCCACGGTGTCCTTGGTTCTGCTGTCCATGTCACAACTGACCCACGGTTCCATGAGGTTCCCCAGTGTCACCATGGTCGCTGTCAGAGGCTGGATGAGATCAGTGTCCCAGACACCTTGGGATGAGCTGTCAGTCAGTCACACAGTAGGGTGGTGCTCACCCAGGCAATGATTGCTCCAGCAATCACAAGTCCCACCTGGAGGAAGGCCCATGAAGGCCCGGGGGCTTAAAAAAAACACGAAGCACGTTCTCAGTCCAAGTCCCTGCCTGCTCCTGTGGTCTGTGTCACACCAAAGGCATTGCTCCACACTCACCCCTGGAGCCCCAGCCCAGCTCCTGAGTGACCAAATGACCAAAAGTCCTACCTGGGAGAAGGACCCAGGAAGACCAAGGAGAATTTAAGGCAGACCACTAGGCAAGAGCACATCTTGATGCTACCTCCTCTTGGAATTTCTGTCTGAACAGTACTGGAATCCAAGAGTGTGCATCTCTGTTTCTTTTTTGTCTTTCTCTCTGTGTTTTCTATTTCTTCTGTTTCTGTCCTCTTCCAAATTTTGAGTAACTTGGGGAAACGGGAAATCCTAGACAGCGCCATCGGCTGCTGAGATCCTGCCTGCTTCCCCCTCCCCCCAGAGTGGCCAGACGTACCTGGAATGCTGCCCCTGATAAGTTTTTCCAAAAACCCCTGGGCCAAGGGGAAGGGAAGCCATCAGCCTGTGAGTGCTGCCTCATAAGTTGATATGGTCCTCAAAAACAGTTATGGGAAAACTGTAAGTCGAGGAAGGGATTTTTACATCGTGATCAGATTTACATTCTCTTGAATGGCTGATTCGCTGTGTCACAGGGCCAGGAGAAAACTGTTTTCTTGTGGTAAAATCTCCATAGACTGATGAAAAGTTCTCCTCACCGAAGCAAATGGGTGAAAGGCTATTAATAAAGATGGTAATTTGACTGATCTGTTTCTGTATGTTATCAGTGTGAAAGAAAAGAAGTTGTAGGCGGAAGAGAAATGTTCTGAAATATTTATTGAGATTTTTTTTTCCTTGTCGTTTCTAGTAATAAAGTTTTATCTTTGTACCTTTTAAAGTTTGAGCTAGTTTTGCCTTTCTCCTTATCCCATCTCACAGCAGAAAATGAGTAAATAATTCTAGTGGGTGCACTGGCAATCTGACCAATGTTAAATGCACAGCAAACTTAATATTGAACTCTTCTTTCTTGACCTTTTCAGTTCAAGGATTCAGTGAGAAAAACTCAAAAGTATTTGTTCAAAACACCCAAACAAGGAAAGCCCCCGGGAATAATTTAAGTTTTCAATTCTTCTGTGATTAATTAGGCAGATTTCAGTAGTGTATTCAAAGTGAATAGGCTATATACTATATTGAAAACAATGCAGGGAGAAGTATTTTGTCCTGATTTGTTTTTGTATTTATTGGTTGATACCAGCACTGTCCAATTGATATTGAACCCCTGAATCTTCTAATGAAGTCTGAATAGGTATGAAAATCAAGACCCTTCATGGATGACAATAAATAACACTTTGTCCCCACCCCCTCCCTCTAATTCCCTCATCTGACAACTGGAACTACAATGGATCAGGAATGGTGTGGCCAGCAGGAACAGGACAGTGATTCTTCCCTTGTGTTCAGCGCTGGCTGGGCAGCACCTCAAGTGCTATGTCCAGTTCTGGACCACAAATTAGGGAAAACATGGAGAGGCTGGAGTGTGTCCAGAGAAGGGAACCAAGGCTGGTGAGGGGTCTGGAATACCAGTCCTGTGAGAATCAGCTGAGGGAGCTGGGGATGTTTATCTTGGAGAAGAGGAAGCTCAGGTGAGACCTCATCACTCTCTACAACTCCCTGACAGGAGGGTGCAGGCAGGTGGAGGTCGGGCTGTTTTTTCAGGGAAAAGTCACAGGGAAAGAGGACACAGACTTAAGCTACACCAGAGGACAATTAGGCTGGACATTTGGTAATATTCTTCACTGAAAGGGTGATTGGGCATTGGAATGGGCTGCCCAGGGAAGTTGGTGAGTCACCATCCCTGGAAGTCTTTAAGGAAAGACTGGACATGGCACTGAGTGCAATGGTCTGGGTGACAAGGTGGTGTTGGGTTACAGGTTTGACTTGATGCTCTCCAAGGTCTTTTCCAGCCTGGGTGATTCTGTGATGATTGTGACACTGCAGGGCCCTGGGGAAGCAAGGGGCCATTGTGACACTGCAGATCCTTGTGGAACAGAGAGGACCAGAGTGACACTGTATATGACACGGCACCACAGAACCAAGGGGCCATTGTGACACTGCAGGGCCTCATGGAACTGAGAGGACCAGAGTGACACTGTGTAGACATGGCACCACAGAGCCAAGGGACCACTGTGACACTGTGGGGCTGCATGGAAGCAAGGAGTCCATTGTGACAGTCTGGGCCCTCGTGGAACCACAGAGGCCACTGTGACACTGCAGGGCCTTGTGGAACCAAGGGGCCATTGTGCCACTGCCGAACCAAGGAGAGCCTTGTGAGAGCCTGGGCCCAATGGAATCAAGGGGCCATTGCTCCACTGCAAGGACTCTTGGTACTAAGGGAACAATTGTGACACTGTGGTACCCCATGGAACCAAGTGTCCCTGTGACACTGCAGGATCTTGTGTAACCAGGTCTCCATTGTGACACTGCAGTACCAAGGAATTCATGGCAGCACTTGGGGCCTCATGGAACCAAGGAATCACTGTGCTGACACTGTGGAACCCAAGGATCTGAGGGACTTTGTGACGCTAAGTCTCCCAAGGAACCAAAGGGATATTGTGACACTGGGAGGCCTTATGGAATAATGGAGACCATTGTGACACTCTAGGGCCTCATGCTACCCAGGTGACACCAAGTTAGCTGGGAATCAAACCTCCCTTGAGACTTAGGCTGGATCCAGGGTCCAAATCCAACAAGATGAGGTTTAACAAGACCAAGAGCTGGATCTATCCTGAAACACCTCCAGGTACAGGGACACACTCACCTCTCTGGCAGTCCAATGCAGTGCCCAATCACCCTCTTAGTAAAGAATATTTTCTAATGTCCAGCCTAAACCTATCCTGGTGCAGCCTAAGGCTGTGTCCTCCTGTCTTGTTTCTATTCCTTGTGAAAAGAGCCTGAGTCCCATCTGGCTGCACTCTCCAGTCAGTAAGTTGTAGAGAGTGATGAGGTCTCCCCTGAGCCTCCTCTCCTGCAGGATAAACAACCGCAGCTCTTTCAGCCACTCCTCACAGGAATTGTGTTCCAGACCCCTCACTGCCCTGCTCCTGGTGGCAACTCTATCTCTGATCCATAAAAGTTCTAGGGGTGGGATGAGGGAAATGGTGGGGAGGGTGTGGGGACAAAATCTGACCAATTGTCATGTCAGTCATGAAGGGTCTTGATTTTCATATCAGTTCAGCCTGCATTAGAAGGTGCTGGGTGTCAATATAATTTGGACATGGCTGATATCAATCCATAAACAGGAAAAGACAACAGGAAAAACTGTTCTCTCTGTATTGTTTTCAATATAGTATATTTACTTGGAATACACTTCTGAAATCTTTCTAATTAACCACAGAAGAATGGAGAACTGAAATAATTCCCAGGGGCTTTTTTTGTTCTGGTGTTTTCAACAAATGATTATGAACCTTTGTCACTGAATTCCTGAACTGAGGAGCTCAAGAAAGAAGAGGCCTCTGGAAAAGTAAAATTCATCAACAGCCTCCAAGTGGCTGAGGATCCATCCTCATCAGAGCAAGAATGAACAGAAATGGGCACAGCTTTGTGGCTGCCTCAGCTCTGGGATGGGCCCTGGGCCTGAAGCAGGAGTAGCTCTGCACAGCCTCAAGGCCGGGGCTGTTGTGCTGGCCTGGGCAGATGGGATGGCAGCAGGGGCTGCAGAGCTCTCAGGAGCTCAGGGAGAGGGGAGCAGGGCACACAGGGAGCCTCCTTTTGCCTTAGCCAAGCACCTTCTCATTCATCACCCCAAAAGGACACACCCACTGACCACTCACACTGACCACACTCAATGTACCCAGTGACCACCCCCACTGACCGCAACCAACTGACCACATCCTACTGACCATAACCCTCTGACCACACCCACTGCAAAGACACCAATGCCCACACCCCACAGACCACACCCACTGACCACCCAACTGACCACACAGCCACTGACCAAAAACACTGACCACCTCCTACTGACCACTCCCATTGACCATGCCACTGACTATCCCATATGGCAGCACCCACTGATCAGACCTCACTGAGCTCCCATACTGACCACAACCACTGACCACGCCCAGTAAACACACTCACAGACCACCTCTGCATACCGTGCCTCAATGACTGTAGCCCACTGACCACAACCAGTGACCACACCTATTGACCGCAACAACTGACTGCACCCACTGACCACATCCCTTGCCAAGACACCAATGCCCACACCCACTGACCACATCCCATCGAGTTCTCTCACTGACCACATCCACTGACCACCCTCACGGACTGCACCCACTGACCACACTGACTGGCCACCCCCACAGACTATAGGCACAGGCCACACACTACTCACTGCCCTAATGACCATACCTCCACTGAGCACATCTCACTGAACACACCAATGGACCACACCCCAATGACCCCCAAACTGACCATACCCCAACTGAACATAACCACTGAGCACACCCATATCCGAGAAACCAATGCACACACCCCACTGACCACACCCACTGACCACACTCCACTGACAAACTGACCATACCTTCACTGACCGCACCAACAACCACATCCCCTGACCACCCAACTGACCACCCCACCCAACTACCTAATTGACCACAACCACTGACCACAACCACTGACCACTCTCCCATGGCAACCTATCTGACCAAATCCTCTGGCTAGAACTGCTTACCACACTCCCTCTGACCACCTGCACTCGCCACCCCCAGTGACAACCCAAGTGACCACACTACCACGGACTACCACAGCCACTGGCCACATTCCACTTCCCACACTTCCAGCACTGATCACCCCAAATGGCCACACCCACTGACCAGGACCCACTGACCACTACCACTGACCACTCCCACTGTCCACACCCACTGACCACAATCCACTGACTGTGCAACTGAACAAGCTGACCACCCAACTGACCATACCCTGACTGACCACATGCTGCTGGCCACACCAACTTGCCATCCCCATCATTGAACACACCCACTGACCACACCCACTGCCCAAACACCAAGGCCGACACCCCACTGACCACACCTTCTAATCACACCCCACTGACCACCACAAGGACCACTGCCCACTGGCCCCAACCACTGATCACACCTACTGACCACTCCACTGACCAGACCAAATGGTCACCCCACTGACCACAATGCAATGACCACCCAAGTGACCACACCCCCACTGACCTCACCCACTGACCACACCCTCACTGATTACCCCCACTGCCCACGAAGACCACACCAAGTGACCATCCCTCACTTACCAAACCCACCAACCACACCCACTGCTCACACCCACTGACCACACCAATGACCACATCCCTTGATCACCCAACTGATAATCCTCATCCGTTACCCAATTGACCACATTCACTGACCACACCCACTGACTACAGCTAGTGACCACACCCACTGACCACACTCACAAACCATCTCTGCTAACCACACCCCAATAACCGCAGCCCACTGAGCACACCCACTGCCTACACACCACTGTCCACACCCTTTTTCCAATACCAGTGACCACACCCCACTGACCACACCCACTGACTGCACCCACCCTTCACCCTAACTGACCACAACCAGTGACCACACCCCTATGACCACACCGACTATGAAGACACCAATGCCTACACCCCACTGACCACATCCACCGAATATCAACTGACCACACCGCCACTGACCATTCTGCCGCTGACAACAAACACTGACCACCTCCTACTGATCAAACCCACTGACCATGCCACTGACCACACCACTGACCACCCCCACTGATCACAACTACTGACCACACCCAGTGAACACACCCATTGCCAAGACACCAATGCCCACAGCCCACTGGCCACACCCCAATGAATTCTCCCACTGACCACACCCACCACACCCACAGTCTACACCTACTGACCACAATCCACTGACAACCCAACTAACCACATCATGACTGAGCACACCCATTGATCACATCCACTGACCAGCTCAATGACCATGCCCACTGACTGTACGCACTGACCACACAACACTGACCTCCCCCAGTAACCGCAAAAACTGGCCACATCCACTGACCACACCAACTGACCATATCCACTGACCACCTCATTGACCACACACACTGACCACATCCACTGACCACCCTCACTGGCCACACCTACTTCCAGGCCACCAATACCCACACCCCACTACCCACTACTGCTGATGGTACACACTGACCAAACACAATGACCACCCCATTGACCTGACCATATGGTCGGTCCTGAGAAATGACCAGACCCACTGACAACAACCACTGACCATACCCTTGTTCCACACACCACTGTCCACCTCCCACTGACCACCCCCACTGATCACATCCTCTGAACACTCTACCACTGACCACAACCACTGACTACCCTGCAGGCTACCCCTTAATGACCACACCCTTTGACCACACCCCACTGATCACTGCCACTGACTGCACCGATTGACCACTACCCATGGCCACACCGACTACCCAACTGACCACACCCAGTTACCAAGCCCCACCAACCTCCCAGCTGACCACATCCACTGACCATATGTTATGGGCTGATGTTTGGACTGGCTCCTCTCCTTGCTTCCCCCGTGCAGCTGCCGGTCCCTCCCTCGGATGGTTTTATCTAGGCTGGTGTTTTCCGGCTCTCTCTCTCTTGCTGCGCTTCGGTTGTGGGCTGTGTCTTGCTCTCTGCCGTCTGCTCAGCTGTGACCCCCTCCCCTGGCTGCTTTGGCCGTTTTTTTCCCTTTTCCCCCAGCTGTTTTGTCTGTGCCCCCGTGTTGGCTTGTCTTGGGTTTGCTTTTGCTTGTCTTGGGCTCGCTTTAGCTTGTCTTGGGCTTGCTTTGGGCCTGCTCCCGGCTGCCCCTCCCCCTCTCTCCCTTCTCCCTGCTCCAGGGATTTGCACCGACTCCGGAGGACAAGGATCTGGACTTCGGGGGCCGCTGCTGGAGGTCGGCTTGGGAGGCTCTGCCGCTCTCCCTGGCGAGGACCGGCTGGGTTCGTCTCATCTGGGTTTGGGTTGGGGGAGTGTTTCTTTTGTATTTTTGTTAATAAAAAGTTTTTTCCATTTTCACCACAAGAACAATTCTTTCTGAGCTCATTGAAGGAAGGAATTGTAAAAAAGAAAAGGGGGGGGGGGCCCTTTGGAGCTCTTTTTTCCCCAAATTTGTCCTAAACTTGGACATACTTTTTGGTGGCCCGTACGGGGATCGAACCCGCGACCTTGGCGTTATCAGCACCAGAAAAAAGTGGAAAAAAAAAAGTATGTCCAAGTTTAGGACAAATTTGGGGAAAAAAGAGCTCCAAAGGGCCCCCCCCCCCTTTTCTTTTTTACAATTCCTTCCTTCAATGAGCTCAGAAAGAATTGTTCTTGTGGTGAAAATGGAAAAAACTTTTTATTAACAAAAATACAAAAGAAACACTCCCCCAACCCAAACCCAGATGAGACGAACTCAGCCGGTCCTCGCCAGGGAGAGCGGCAGAGCCTCCCAAGCCGACCTCCAGCAGCGGCCCCCGAAGTCCAGATCCTTGTCCTCCGGAGTCGGTGCAAATCCCTGGAGCAGGGAGAAGGGAGAGAGGGGGAGGGGCAGCCGGGAGCAGGCCCAAAGCAAGCCCAAGACAAGCTAAAGCGAGCCCAAGACAAGCAAAAGCAAACCCAAGACAAGCCAACATGGGGGCACAGACAAAACAGCTGGGGGAAAAGGGAAAAAAAACGGCCAAAGCAGCCAGGGGAGGGGGTCACAGCTGAGCAGACGGCAGAGAGCAAGACACAGCCCACAACCGAAGCGCAGCAAGAGAGAGAGAGAGCCGGAAAACACCAGCCTAGATAAAACCATCCGAGGGAGGGACCGGCAGCTGCACGGGGGAAGCAAGGAGAGGAGCCAGTCCAAACATCAGCCCATAACACCATAGCTACTGATCACATCCCACTGCCCACACACAATGACAACACGCACTGGTCACACCCACTGACCACACCCACTGAGAACGCAACTGACCTCACCACCACTGACCACAAACACTGGCCATAAACCACTGACCACACAGACTGGCTGCACCCATTGCCAAAATGCTCACACCCCACTAACCACACCCACTGACTACATCCCACTTACCACCCAACTGACCACACCTCCACTGAGCACACCCACTGAACACATCCACTCAGCCCATCCACTGACCACACCCCAATGACCACCCAACTGACCACACACCCATTGACCACAACCACTGACCACACCCGATGACCACAACCACTGGCCACACCCACTGGCCACACCTCACCAGCCACTTACACTGACCACACCTATTGGCCATACTCACTTCCCATTCCAATGGGCACAACCACTGACCACAATTCACTCCCCTCCTTAATGACCACACTTACTGGCAACCCCCACCAACCACACCTCACTGACCACTACAATGACCATGGCCCACTGACCCCACTCACTGACCAAACCCACAGACAACATCTCAGTGACCAAACCACTGACCACATCACCACTGACCACCCCCACTGACCACATCCCACTGAACACCCCCACTGACCACATCCCACTGACCACCTAACTGAACACTCCAACTGACCACACCTATTACAACAATTCAGGTTGTGGTGGGAGAGATCACACGAATCCTCAGTGGTCCATATGACAGAAGCTTTCTTTATTGTTTGGGACTCTTCTCAATTGATGGTTTGAATGTCCCAGATAAGCACATGTGATTGGTTGGGGTCTTAACACACCCATTTCCCTGGCCAATGATGCATCTACACTTAGGGTTCAATGCATTGGCTGAGATCCTTTCTATGTGTTCAAATCCATCAGACCATCTCTCACCCAAGCACCCTGTTACTTCAAGGCTGCTGTGATGGTTTGTGAAGATTCCCTGAAATTTTTCTCAGCCAGGACCTGGGCAGCCTCCTATGGACCTGACAAGGACCAATTGGTCTCTGATTTTTAATGTTCAAACACTGTTACACTAACACAGGCCAAGGGTTTATGCACAGAATCACGAACAGGACAAGATTGCTGTGGAATGTCTCTCAAGCTGCTTTATTATTTTTTCTTTCCTCCCAAGCATCAGTGTCATTACAAGGTTGGAACAGCAGGAAGATGCCAGCAGCTCATGCTCTCAGCAACAGCCAGAGAATAGTGATGTTACAATGCACTTGGAAAGTTTTTTGACCAATCACAAAAAGCAAAAGCATGATGACAATAGTTTCATCCAACCACCATAAATGCATATACCTTTGGTTAAAACAATACTTGCTTCTTTTGAATACAATACCTACTTGTAAGCCTTAAAATACAATGCACAGAGCTCCATTATTAAGCTTAGACCTTCCTAATATCTTGCTAGATATACTTTTCTGCAGCTTAGAGAGTTTTTCTAGCCAAGTGTTAATACACAGACCATTGCTCTATTTGTCCTTGCTTTCTATATGTCATACAACTTTTCTGCTGGCATGCCTTATGCTTTCGGCTTTGCAGTTCTGTTATCTCTGAGGCCTGCTTTTTTGCAGCTTTCCCACAACCTTCTGATTTTAAGGATTCCCACATTACACCAATGAGAAAAGTTCTTTGTGAAACACATGTAAAGGTGAAAAAACCCTGAGAAATTTCTCTTTTGCTTCTGGTCTCAGTACAGGTAACACCGGCCCAGGCCCCTCCGTGCAGCCCACAGGCCTGGCCGGGCCTGGGCCAGGGCCAGGCTCTGACTCTGGGCCCCGTTTTCAGCAGGACTCGCAATAGAAACGGGGGAGACCCATGCAGCTGCCAAGATCTTAGTTTCCTCCTTGGCACAGCCAGGGAGCCCATGGCTCAGCAGAACATCCAGGGGACATTCAAACCCTGCCCTGCCCTGGTCCACGGGCCTTTTTCCCACCGGGAGAGCGGCTCCGGGCGGCCGGACCCTCCTGGGCAGCGCAGCCTGGGGCAGACACAGCTGGGCCCGTCCTGGCAAGGGACTCACCCTTCACTGCTGGGCAGGGGAAGGGAAACCCACCCGCCCGCGGCTGGAATTGAATGCAGCAAACACCAGAAAACAGCCATGCAGCCAGAACAACCACCACCGCTCTCTGGCTGGGCCCTTACAGTCCCATCCCATTCCCAGCTGGTCTGAAATGCTCCATCCCAATTTCTCCAGCCACTGCCTGAGCGAGATATTAACTCTTTCATTGCCCAGAATGAGACTTGCAGACACTTTGTTCTTTGTCCTGAGTGAAAGAAAAGGACCAAGATGAAGATATGCACAGAAGCAACATGAAAACATCGAGGTCAGACAAAAGGAAGAGTCAGTCCCCAGATGAGGGAAAGAGGAGAGTCATGGACTGAAATGTCTCTTTTTTAAGCTATGGAGAAGAGACTCGTTTCCCTATAGCACACAGAGATTACAGGTTTAATTGTAGATATGAGAAGAGGCATTTGTTCTGAAATGAGCAGATGTTGAAACAGTTGTGATCCCATAAGTTTGAATAAAGAGGAGAGATGAAGATCCCTGCTGCCCCCCAGTAAAGTGAAGAAGAAAGACCTCTGTTTTCAAAGATGAAGATAGCTTTTGCTTGAACTGTTATAATGCTTAAAGTGTGCCCCATAAGTTGATATGGTCCTCAATAATGTTATGGGAAACCTATTTATCAAGAAAGGGATTTTTACATAGTGATGTTGCAATATATGAATATGATGTAATTCGTGTAAGAACTATACAGTACTTAGAATAAGCAATGTTTGTAGGAGCATAATAATAAAGCTCAAAATGGACCACAGACAATAAGGACACAGATTACTCAATTATATCATTGTAACATCCAATAAAAGCAGGACAGCCCAAATTACCTACTTAATATATCTAGCTGTGGTTGCTTGGCTAGCAAGTAACGGACATGGCTCAGCTGAGGCCTTATTAGCAGGCCATGAAAATGGGTCGTCTGAGGATTCATGGCAAGAATCTATCTGCTAAACTGCACGTATTAGCGAGGTCAGACTATAGCAGCCTATTCATAAAATTGATACTACAGCTAGAGGATGTGAGAGAAAGAAAGGATGGTTAGTTTGTTGCTATATAGAGGATAGATGCAGTAGGTTTGCTGCTAAAAAGCACATATACAGACATAGCTGAAAAATTAGAAGGGGTGGTCATCTGACGCTTGCAAGAGCCAATAGTAGGAGAGGCATATGTACCTCAAACCAATGAAATTATGCCAAATACGCCTAGTCATTATATCTCAGATTATAAATAGAGATAGTGCCTTCAATAAATTGAACTATGCTTTATCAATCCCACTGATTGGTTGTGTATTTCCCTCGCTGAACTTCCTCCATAAGTGGCGCCCCGAACAAGGACCCTTCAGCTCTGCCACTCTGCACTGACCCACCGCCTGAGGTAAGCGAGCTGGCAAGCACCAAGTAGCAGTGCTTGGAGGGCAAGGATCTCTGTATGCTGGTGTACTAACAGATCCCGTGCCTGAGATGCTCCTGCTAAAGGAAGCTCGCCGTCCTGGTTACGCCACGATAAAAGGCTGCCATGCATGCACGTTAGCAGGCAATCAGCTTAGATTGCGGACTGCCCCTTTCATTCTTTTGTAAAAACGGAGGGATATGGATAAACAAGCGTCATATTATTTATTAAAATGCTTTTTAGAAAAGCAAAAGGTAGAACTTAATCTTAAGAAAAAATTGCCCGAGGTGTTAGACTATGCTAAAGAAAAGGGCTTTTTTACCAACCCAGATGACTTTTTCAAAATTGAGGAGTGGCAAAATCTAGGAGATTGTATAGAGCAGTTATTGATAAGGATAAGGTAGCAAAACAGTTGTCTCAGCCCTAGTGGCTCATAATCAATTGTTTAGAGGCATATAAGGCAGAGAAAAATATTGCTGCTGTTGCCTCTGCGCACTTGGATGGCAAACCATCCACTATGCTGTCCACCACAGGACAAGATAAACCCATTGCTGCACAGCCAGGGATGTATGTTTTTGGAGGAGACAATCTTCCTCAAGCACCAACTACACAGCAAGTTTTGTTACCTTCTAAATCTGTCTCTAAAGCAGTGCCCTCTTGCCCCCCCTCCCCACTGTCAACACAGCAGGAGGAGCTGCCTTCAAAGAAGACAGGTGAGTTAGAAAAAACAACGGCACATTCTTGTGATAATAAGGTGCCGAAAAAGCAGAGGTAAAATCAAGGGTAGAGTGGAATGAGGAGAGATTATGAAGGAAGCAGTAGCAATGGGAGAAAGGGATTATGTGGCAAAATTACAGCGGTCAAGTGCAACACAGCAAGCATTTCCAGTTGCATTTACCCCTGCTGGGGAATATAGAATGGAAGCATCAATAACTCCTTTAGATTGGAAATTGTTAATGCAGCTTTGTAGTACAGTTAATGAAGCTGGCATGCATGGGGAACCAACAAAGCAAGTGCTTAATTATATTTAGGGTTCCGGGTTATTGACACAAGAAGATGTAAAAAATGTTTTCAAACTAATTATGACAAGCTCAAAATTTATATTATGGCAGGCTCACTTCCAGGGTCTTTGTCAGAATGCTGCACTTATTCAGAGAGCACAGGATGATCCGCTTCACGGGATCACAATAGAACATTTTATGGGGATCAGTAGATTTGCCACACCCAAGAGTCAAGCTCTATTGGGGCTAGATGTAGTAAAAGAAGCAATGCAGTTAGCTCGGGTTGCATATGATAAGGTTACACCAGAATGAGGGGAATTACCATCTGATATAAATATTAGACAAGATCCACAGGAACCTTTTTCTTGTTTTGTTGACAAACTTACTGCAGCAATGAAAAGATCAGAGTTACCTCTGTTTATGCAGGGAGCTCAACTTATAGAGTGTATTACTCAGAATAGCAATCCCCAGGTAAAATCAGTGATAGCTACTTTACCAAGCAATTGGGAAGTAGTAGAGCTTTTAGAACGTATTAGTAAAATCCCTCAGGGAACTCAGGATATGTTAATTAAGGCAGTAAAAAATTTGACATCAACCTTAAAAGAGGGGCAGTCTCAGAGTCAAGCCTTTGCTGCTGCACTGGCACCACTAAAACCTCCTGACTCCCAGAGTGCTGGCAAGCCTCGTTCAATTAGCAATTGCTTTTGATGTCATCAGTCCAACCACATACGCCGGGAGTGTCACATTACAAATATGTGGTGTCGTAACTGTCAGCTCGACTCTCATGCAACTGAAGCCGCAGATGGAGGACAAAAAAAGGACTGATGAGCACAAGGGGACACGGCGCCAGGACACCAACTGCAGCCTACCCCTCCCTACTCCCAGACAGAGAAGTCCGGCCAGCAACAAGAGGCAGCCTTGACTTGGACTTGGCAGCCGCAATAGACATTATTTTAAAGGATACTAAGCTGGTAAAAATCCCTACTGGAGTGTGTGGATCCTTAATGTTAAATAGACAATCTTATGGAGCTTTGTTGTTAGGTAGATCCTCAACCACCTTACAGGGTTTGACTGTGGAACCTGGAGTTATCAATGCAGACTATACAGGAGAAATTATGATTATGGCTCATACACGTTTTCCTCCTATCAGTATTCCTGCAGGAAGCTGTATAGCTCAACTGGTCCCACATCAGCAACTGGTCAAGGAGGCACAAGGACCTGTGCGAGGAGCCAGTGGATTTGGATCTACAGGGGGCTTGGTACTACTGACCCTCACAATGGAACAACGTCCAGTAGTGAAAGTTATTTTATAGCATGGCCCTCAAGAAAAACAGCTTCGAACCTTATTGGACACTGGTGCGGACATTACTATTATTGCTCGGCGTCACTGGCCATCTACCTGGCCTCTGCAAAATTACTTGGAGACAGTTAAAGAGGTCAGTAGAGCAGGATGGGTCCAGAAAAATTGTGAACCAGTATCCATTATTATTGAACAAAATACAGTATCAACTGTAGTGACTGTAATGGACCTCCCTACTGGAGTACAAGCATTAATCGGGTGAGATGTGCTCACTCAAATGGGACTGGTGCTATGCATGGACAATGGCCCTTTTTGATGGCGGCTACTACTTGGACTTTCTCAATCCAGCTTACTTGGTTTACTGAGAATCCGGCTTGTATAAAACAGTGGCCGCTAAAAAGGGAAAGTCTTGAGCAAGCCCACCTTTCGGTACAAGAACAACTACAGCAGGGACATGTACGGCCCTCGACTAGCTCTTGGAACACCCCTATGTTTATTATTCAGAAAAAATCAGGAAAATACAAGCTGCTCCACAATCTTCATGCTGTAAATGCACAGATGCAGCCCATGGGTGCACTTCAGCCAGGTCTGCCTAATCCTGCCATGATCCCTCGTGGATGGAATATTCTAATTGTGGACTTAAAGGACTGTTTCTTTACAATTGCCTTGCACCCTCAGGACATGCAACAGTTTGCCTTTACTTTGCCAGCCATTAATAGAGAGGCAATTGCTCAACTGTACGAATGGACTGTTTTGCCACAAGGCATGCGAAATTCACCCACACTTTGTCAATTGTTTGTGGCAGCCGCATTACAACCCCTGCGACTGCTGTGGAAGACCACATTGATATTCCATTTTATGAACGATATCCTGTTTGCACAGGAAAAAAATCTTTACAAAAGAACATGAGCATATAATGATCAGCACTCTGGAAAAGCAGAGACTGGTGGTTGCTCCTGACAAAATACAGTGCACTGCTCCTTGGCAGTATTTGGGTTGGCAGATATCTAATACTACAATACGACCCCAGAAACTGGAGTTAAAACTAGCTATCCACACATTACATGATGCTCAGCGTCTTCTTGGTGACCTCCAGTGGCTCCGACCAGTAATTGAATTTTCCAACGATGAGCTGGAAGTCCTTTGATCTTTGCTGAAAGGTACTGACCCTGCTGCATCTCTATCTGTCATTGCTCAGCAAAAACAGATGCTACAGCAGTTAACCACCTCCATTACGAAACGAGCTGTCTCCCGAAGGATAGCAGAAGTACCCATAGACATTACTGTTCTACTTGGAAAAGACTGTATAGTGGGTGCCCTTACACAGACTACACCTGACCATCAGACACTTGTCTTAGAGTGAATATTTACATCTTTTCAACCTCGCACTACAATACAAAGTCATGTTGCTAACCTTGCTGCTTTAATAAAAAAGGGGTGACTTAGATGTCTACAAATAACAGGACTTGAACCAGTAAATATCTCTGTGCCCCTGCGAGCTGAGGACTTGGCATGGTATATGTATCATTCTCCAGACTTACAGGCAAGTATTCTGGAAGCAGCACAAAATGTTCAGCTGTAATCAATAAAAAATCCTGTTTTACAATGGATGCAGTGTCATGCTTGGATTCCTAAACTGAAAGTCATGGACCTCCCTCTGCAGGATGCCATCACTGTGTACACAGACGCAGGAAAAAAGTCAAGGCGAGCAGCAGTTGTTTAGCTGAGTGCAGAACAATGGAATCATGAGATACTACCCACAGAATCTCAGGACTCTCTTCAAACTTTGGAACTTTGAGCAGTCCTTAGTGCTATTTTGAAATGGCCTAATAAGAACTTAAATGTAGCTACTGATTCATTGTATGTACTAGGTATGACACGGCGGATTGAGGATGCACTCATAAAGGATATTAGAAATGTGAGACTGTTGGAAATGTTGAGACAACTGCATCAGGCTGTCAACATCAGAACAGCACCGATGGCTGTGTTGCACATCCGCAGTCATAAATGGTCTGATGGCCTGAGCAAGGGCAATGAAGTGGTAGAACAGCTGGTGTCAGTGTCAGTGCTCTGGAGCGAGTTCCAGCAGGCACAAATGGCACATGAGACATTTCATCAAAATGCACGCGGCCTTCATAAGCAGTTTCACATTTCACTAAATGAAGCCATATAGTGAAAAGATTAGGAAGTTTTGTCAGCAATGGGGTATTTTTCATATTACTGGCATTGCTCATTCCCCAACAGGCCAAGCCATTGTAGAAAGAGCACATCAAACCTTAAAAAATTATTTGATGAAATTTAAGGGTGAAATGGATGTATATTCATTACTTGCCAAAACCTAGTTTGCGCTAAATTACTTGTGCATTTTGGGATCTCACACTGAACCTCCAGTTGTAATTCATAGTAGGAGAACAACATAGGATCCAAAAGGAGCCCCTATAAAGGTTATGTATCAAGATCCCAAAACAGGAATGTGGCAAGGTCCTGATGAGATACAATATATGGGTAGAGCTTATGTGTGTGTCATTACCCCTACAGGGCCTATTTGGGTACCCAGCAAATGGATCCAGCCAGTGACTGATGGCAACACCACGCAAACCCCGGCTGAAGATAGCTCCACTCCTGACACACCAAGAGATAGAACTCCTGAGGGACTATCTAGCAGTACAGCCGCTGGTGCTTCAACTCCAGAGCCTTCTAAGGAAGAGGATTGAGAGGACAACCCTTCTTGATTTAGAGACACTTGCTCATCAGGAAGCCTTAAGGGTTTTTGGCCATATTGGACTTGGGTGAAGGTGGTGTTTAAGCTGTGTTAAGGGGTGTGGGAGTGGTGCTTGGCTGTTAATCTCTTGTGGGGGATGTAAACAAAAACTTTGGGTACATCAATCACAGTTGGGGCAACCTGTATGCAGGCCATGTTTGTGGGTCCTCAATAGTAGTAGCTGGCAGAGACGCTCAAAACAAAACTAAGAATCGCTCATGAGGAGCTGCTGAACTTGCTTTTGATAATAGTAAAAACAGATACCAATTGTTAGTACGTTGGTGTCTTCTGCAGGATATCAAACAAATTAAGTGCTACCTTGCTACAGTAGCACTCAGGGTCATCTGTTCTCAAGATACAGGCATTTCACGACATCGTATTATAAGAGAGGAGGAGTGGGATGCTGCTGTTAGGAGGCACCGACGACCTAATCTTAGGAGTAATAATTCTTAGCATCCTCCCAATACAGGCATGGGTACTAGTACAGGCCCCAGCACAACCTAAAACTAATATCTGGGTTACTTTGGCAAACAAAACTGGGTAAAATGCCATCTGCCTGTCCTTAGCATCACCAGGCAATCCTTTTTCCACCTGTTTAGTAGGAATACCTCTTGACACCTGGCCATGCCCCAGGGACATTCCAACCTACAACATTACGGGTCCAAAAAATAATGCTGATTCTTGAGATCAATGGGTGCCTTACTTGGGGCATGCAGTATTAGAACCCCAAGAGTTAGAATTACTTAGATCAGTTCAAGACAATGCCTGTGTGATCTTTAATTACTCCGGTAGGTCCTTACAACAACCAGGACTTAATTACATGGTGTTGGTAAATGCAACTCTTCCAGTATATTGGAATGCCTCACAATGGTGTAATTATACCTCTGCCAACATTTCAGTGTCTGCACATATCCCTATTGCCTTACCTTCAGGAATATTTTTGATTTGTGGAGATAGAGCTTGGCCAGGTATACCATCCAGATTAAGAGGTGATCCATATACATTAGGAAGGCTTACTTTGCTTACACCCAATACATCAATGATCTTACAGGCCCATTGTAAACATCTTTGCACTAAAAGATTAGCACACGCCTTTAAGCCTGACTGTTGGGATAATGTACAATTTTGGTCAATAGAACAAATTGTTGCAGCATCTCTTTTTACTCCAAGCATAGCTAGTTTGGGAGCTTTGGGCCAGCTTAATAAGCTTGGCTGCTGGCTAGCAAAACAGACCAATGCAACCTCTATAACTCTTTCCCAGCTATTAACTGATGTTGATTCTGTTAGACATGCTACCTTACAAAACCGAGCAGCAATAGATATTATACTTTTAGCACAGGGCCATGGATGTGAGGACTTTGAAGGAATGTGCTGTATCAACCTTTCTGACCATTCAGTCTCTATTCATGCACAGCTGAGCAGGCTGCAAGAGCTTACCAATCATTTGCAGAAAAACACTGGGTTATGATTGACTGATTGGTTGAAGTCTTTACATTTGGGGCCATAATTAACTACATTAATTCAGCAATTTATTATAGTGGCAATAGTTTTGGTGGTAGCCATTTTGTTTATTCCTTACATTTTACAATGTTTGCAGCATAGTATGGAACGCATAGCAGAATCAGTTATGAACCAAGCTTTTGTCGCACAAAATGAAAATGTAGAAATTGTTGAGGCTTGGTTAGCAAGTAACGGTCATGGCTCAGCTAAGGCCTTATTAGCAGGCCATGAAAATGGCTCGTCTGAGGATTCAGGGCAAGAATCTAGCTGCTAAACTGCACGTATTAGCAAGGTCAGGCTATAGCAGCCTATTCATAAAATTGATACTACTGCAGCTAGAGGATATGAAAAAATGAAGAGATGGTTAGTTTGTTGCTATATAGAGGATAGATGCAGTAGGTTTGCTGCTAAAAAGCACGTATAGAGAGGTAACTTGAAAAGTAGAAGGGGTGGTCATCTCATGCTTCCAAGAGCCAATAGTAGGAGAGGCGTATGTTCCTGAAACAAATGAAATTACGCTAAATATGCTTAAGCCATTGTATTTTGGATTATAAATGTAGATGGTGCCTTCAATAAATGAAACTATGCTTTATCAATCAGACTGATTGGTTGCATATTTCCCTCGCTGCAGTTCCTCCACATTGTAACAATTCAAACAAAAGCTATCTTCATCTTTGAAAATAGCGGTCTTTCTTCTTCTCTTTGCTGGCGGGCAGCAGGAATCTTCATCTCTCCTCTTCATTCAAACTTATGGGATCACAACTGTTTCAACATCTGCTCATTTCAGCACAAATGCCCCTGCTCATACCTACAATCAAACCTATAATCTCTGTGTGCTATAGGGAAATGAGTCTCTTCTCCATAGCTTAAAAAAGAGACATTTCAGTCCATGACTCTCCTCTTTCCCTCATCTGGGGACTGACTCTTCCTTTTGTCTGACGTTGGTGCTTTCATATTGTTTCTGTGCATATCTTCATCTTGGTCCTTTTCTTTCACTCAGGACAAAGAACAAAGTGTCTGCAAGTCTCATTCTGGGCAATGACAGAGTTAATATCTCGCTCAGGCAGTGGCTAGAGCAGTTGGGATGGAGCATTTCAGACCAGCTGGACCCGGCTGCCCGGAGCTGCTCTCCTGGTGGGAAAAAGACCCTGCGGACCAGGGCAGGGCAGGGTTTGAATGTCGGCTCGATGTTCTGCTGAGCCATGGGCTCCCTGGCTGTGCCAGGAGAAATCTAAGATCTTGGCAGCGGTGTGGCCCTTGCCCCCCCCTGTTTCTATTGGGGGCTCTGCTGAAAACGGGGCCCAGAGTCAGAGCCTGGCCCTGGCCCAGGCCCTGCCAGGTCTGTGGGCTGCGTGGAGGGGCCTGGACCACCATTACCTGTACTGAGGCCAGAAGAGAAAGAGAACTTTCTCAGTGCTTTTTCACCTTTATATGTGTCTTTCACAAAGAACCTTTTCCACTGGTGTAATGTGGGAATATTTAAAATCAGAAGGTTTTGGGAAAGCTGCAAAAAAGCAGGCCTCAGAGATGACAGAACTGCAATTAGAGCTAAGCAGAAAGCATAAGGCATGTCAGCAGAAAAGTTGGCCTGTGTTAGTGTAATAGTGTTTCAATATTAGAAAACAGACACCAACTGGTCCTTGTCAAGTCCATGGGAGGCTGCCCAGGTCCTGGCTGAGAAAAAATACAGGGAATCTTTACAAACCATCACAGCAGCCTAGAAGTAACAGACTCACTGGGCGAAAGAAGATCGGATGGATTTGGACACATAGAAAGGATCCCAGCCAATGCATTGAACCCTAAGGGCAGATGCATCATTGGCCAGGGAAATGGGTGTGTTAAGACACCAACCAATCACATGTGTTTATCTGGGACATTCAAACCCTCGATTAAGAAGAGTCCCAGACAATAAAGGAAGCTTTTGTCATATGGATCACTTAGGGTTCGTGTGATCTCTGTCTCCCACCACAACCTGAATTGATGTAATAGGTGTGGTCAGTTGGAGTGTTCATTTAGGTGGTCAGTGGGATGTGGTCAATGGGGGTGGTCAGTGGGGATGTGGTCAGTGGTTTGGTCACTGATGTGTTGTCCGTGGGTTTGGTCAGTGAGTGGGGTCAGTGGATCATGGTCATTGTAGTGGTCAGTGAGGTGTGGTTGGTGGGGGTTGCCAGTAAGTGTGGTCATTAAGGAGGGAAATGTGCTCAGTGGTTGTGCTCATTGGAACGGGAAGTGAGTATGGCCAATAGGTGTGGTCAGTGTTAAGTGGCTGGTGAGGTGTGACCAGTGGGTGTGGCCAGTGGTTTTGGTCATCGGGTGTGGTCAGTGGTTGTGTGTGGGAGCCCAGGGTGCACCCCTGGCCTCCTTGGGGGTCTAAAAACCCCCCCTGACAAGGGTCTCAAAGACCTCTGAGTGAGACCCTGGGTCATAGGTGCTGAATTCTAACCCCTGGGGGAAGCTGTCAGCGCAAAGGGAATGGAAACAAGCTGCCAAAATTAGTGAAGTGTAAATTAGATTGTTAGAACATAGATAAATAGGTTTTCTTGAATGTTTATGATAAGGGACACATGGCCAAGATGAAGACTTTGGGGGGTGGACACCTTTTCCTCCTTCTTCTCCCTGTCATCCATGTTGGATGACATGCTGGCACTCTTGGATTGGATGGGGTCAGGGCTGGACCATTTAATAAAATTGTATTGTATTGGGAAAATTTTGTAAACATGTAATACGTAATACAAACTATATAAGATAAGCCCTGCCTTCACCAGGCAGATTCCACCATGGGTGCCAGGCTGAGCAGACCCTGCTGGCCAGGCAAAAGGTCCCTGAGATATGAAACAATAAACAATCCCTAGAAAAAGAGAAAACCGTCTCCAGCAGTCTCTCTTCGGCGGCTTCAGAGAAAGCCAGAATTTGAACCACCTTCGTGTCCCTCTGGGGTGATCTCAGGGCAAAGAAGAAACCCCAGACTGGGACAGTTGTGGACAATGGGTGTGTGGTCAATTGGGTGGTCATTGGGGTGTGGTCAGTGGATGGGCTGAGTGGATGTGTTCAGTGGGTGTGCTCCGTGGAGGTATGGTCAGCTGAGTGGTAAGTGGGATGTAGTCACTGGGTATGCTTAGTGGGGTGTGAGCATTTTGGCAAAGGGTGCAGCCAGTCTGTGTGGTCAGTGGTTTATGGCCAGTGTTTGTGGTCAGTGGTGGTGAGGTCAGTTGGGTTCTCAGTGGGTGCGGTCAGTGGGTGTGACCAGTGGGTGTTGTCATTGTGTGTGGGCAGTGGGATGTGATCAGTGGCTATAGTCAGTGGATGTGGTCAGTTGGGAGGTCGGTGTGGCTTGGTAACTGGGTGTGGTCAGTTGTGTAGTCAGTTGGTGTGGCCATGGGTAGTGGTCAATGGGTGTAGTCAGTGGCAGCGATCAGTGGGGTGTGCTCAAAGGGTGTGGTCATTAAGGGTAGCCTGCATGGTAGTCAGTGGTTGTGGTCAGTGGTAGAGTGGTCAGAGGATGTGGTCAGTGGGGGTGGTCATTGTGTTTGGACAGTGGTGTGTGGGACAAGGGTATGGTCAGTGGTTGTGGTCAGTGGGTGTGGTCATTTCTCAGGACCATATGGTTGAGTCAGTGGGGTGGTCACTGTGTTTGGTCAGTGGGGACCATCAGCGGGAGTGGGCAGTGGGGCGTGTGAGTATTGGTGACCTGGAAGTAGGTGTAGTCAAGGAGGGTGGTCAGTGGATGTGGTCAGTGTGTGTGGTCATTGAAGTGGTCAGTGGGTGTGGTCAGTGGTTGTGGTCAGTGAACATGATTGATTCGGTAGCTGACTAGGGGTGGTCAGTTGGGAGGTCAGGGGATGTGCTTGTTGGTGCAGTCAGTGAAGGTATGGTCAGTTTGTCAGTGGAGTGTGGTCAGTGGGTGTGGTCAGTGGGCTATGGTCATTGAGGTGTGGTATGCAGAGGTGGTCTGTGAGTGTGTTTACTGGGTGTGGTCAGTATGGGAGCTCAGTGAGGTCTGATCAGTGGGTGTTGCCATATGGGATAGTCAGTGGCATGGTCAGTGGTAGTAGTCAGTAGGAGGTGGTCAGTGGTTTTGGTCAGTGGCAGTGTGGTCAGTTGGGTTGTCAGTGGGTGTGGTCTGTGGGGTGTGGGCATTGTTGTCTTTGCAGTGGGTGTAGTCAGAGGGTTGTGGTCAGTAGGATGTAGTCATTCGGTTGTGGTCAATCGGGGTGGTCACTGGGTACATTGAGTGTGGTCAGTGTGAGTGGTCAGTGGGTGTGTCTCTTTGGGGTGATGAATGAGAACGTGCCTGGCCAAGGCAAAAGGAGGCTCCCTGTGTGCCCTGCTGCCCTCTCCCTGAGCTCCTGAGAGCTCTGCAGCCCCTGCTGCCATCCCATCTGCCCAGGCCTGCACAACAGCCGGGGCCTTGGGAATCTCCAGTGCTGGGGCAGGCACAAAGCTGTGCCCATTTCTGTTCATTTCTGATCTGATGAGGATGGATCCTCAGTCACTTGGAGGCTGTTGAGGAATTTTACTTTTCCAAAGGCCTCCTCTTTCTTGAGCTCCTCAGTTCAGGAATTCAGTGACAAAGGTACATAAATATTTGTTGAAAACAACAGAACAAACAAAGCCCCTGGGAATTATTTCAGTTCTCAATTCTTCTGTGGTTAATTAGAAATATTTCAAAAGTGTATTCCAAGTAAATATACTATATTGAAAACAATACAGAGAGAACAGTTTTGTCCTGTTGTCTTTTCCTGTTTATAGATTGATATCAGCCATGTCAAATTGATCGTGACTCCCAGAATCTTCTAATGCAGTCTGAACTGATATGAAAATCAAGACCCTTCATGGCTGACATGGCAATTGGTCAGATTTTGTCCCCACACCCTCCCCACATTTTTCCCTCATCCCACCCCTGGAATTTTATGGATCAGGGACAGAGTTGCCCCCAGGAGCAGGGCAGTAGTTCTTCCACTGTGCTCGGCACAGGTTGGGTAGCACCTCGAGTGCTGTGTCCAGTTCTTGTCTACCAATTTAGGAGGGACCTGGAGGGGCTGGATTGTGTCCAGAGAAGGGTAACAAAGCTGGTGAGGGGTCTGGAACACAAGTCCTGTGAGGAGTGGCTGAGAGAGCTGGGGCTGTTTATCCTGCAGAAGACGAGGCTCAGGGGAGACCTCATCACTCTACAACTCCCTGACCAGAGAGTGCAGCCAGATGGGACTCAGGCTCTTTTCCCAAGGAACAGAAACAGGATAGGAGGACACAGCCTTAGGCTGCATCAGGGGAGGTTTAGGCTGGACATTAGGAAATATTCTTTACTACAAGGGTGATTGGGCATTGCATTGGAATGCGCAGAGAGGTGGGTGTGTCACTGTACCTGGAAGTGTTTCAGGATAGACTGGCTATGGCACTGAGTGCCGTGGTCTGGGTGACAAGGTGGTGTTGGGTCACAGGTTAGACTTGATACTCTCCAAGGTCTTTTGCAGTCTGTGTGATTCTGTGATGATTGTGACACTGCAGGGCCTCATGGAACTGAAACAACCAAAGTGACACTGTGTACAACATGGCACCATAGAGCCAAGGGGCCACTGTGACACTGTGGGGCTGCATGGAAGCAAGGAGTCCCTTGTGACAATCTGGGTCCTTGTGGAACCACAGACACTGCAGGGCCCTGGGGAAGCAAGGGGCCATTGTGCCACTGCAGTATCAAGGAGAGCCTTGTGAGAGCCTGGGGACAATGGAATCAAAGGGCCATTGTTCCACTGCAAGGACTCTTGAGACTAAGGGAACAATTGTGACACTCTGTTGCCCCATGGAATCAAGGGTCCCTCCTGACCCTGCAGGATCTTGTGTAATCTGGGCTCCATTGTGACACTGCAGCACCAAGGAATTCATGGCAGCACTTGGAGGCCTCATGAAACCAAGAGGCCACTGTGACACTGCAGGGCCTTGTGGGACCATGCAGAGCATTGTGACAGAGCAGGGCCTCGTGTAATGATGGGGCCATTGTGACACTGCAGGGACCCATTGAACCAAGGGGGCAGTGCTGCTCCTCAGGGACTCCTGGAATGAAGGAAACATGTTTGACGCCATAGTGCCCCTTGGGACCATGAGGCCATTGCAACACTGTGGGACCAAAGAGGGCATTGCTGCACTGCGAGACCTCATGGAACGAAGGATCCATTGTGACACTGCAGGGCCCAAGGATCAAAGGAAGTTTGTGACACCAAAGGGTCCTATGGAACTGAAGGCACATTGTGATACTGGGAGGCCTCATGGATTATGAAGATCATTGTGAAACAGGGAAGACTTCATGGAATGTTGGTGAACCCCAGCTGGCTGGGAGTGTTGATTAGCTGTATGGTAGGAGAGATGTGCACAGGGATCTAGAAAGGATGGATCCAGGGACTAAGTCCTTCAATGTGAGGTTTAAGAAATCGAAGTGCCTGGTACTGAACTTTTACAAAAACAACCCCTGCAGTGGGACGGAGTGCCTGGACAGGAGCAGTGCTGTCTCACAATGGATCCTTTGTTCTATGAGTTACCGCTGTCACAGCTGACTCCTTGGGTCCATGAGGCCATACTATTAGCAAATCTCCAAAGTATCAGAAAATGACTCCTTAACACTACTTTGGTGTTAAAGAGGGCATCATTTATTCAGGCCTAAGATCCAGCAGGGGATAACACATAATCAAAATGGACATGTGATTCTAAAAGTGTGTTTCCCATATGCAGTTGCTACATGTGACTAACAACTTGCACATTTCCATAAACCCCACCCCAAATTCCCAGTTTCTATCTTCACTTTTTCTATCACTTCACCCTTGAGGCAGAGATCTTCTGGTTTTCAAATCATCTCTGCTGGGAAAGAAGTCTTTCAATGCACTGCTCCTCTGCTTAAGGTTTACAGGCACAGTAAAATTGAATGATCCTTTTGGTATCAAGCCCAAGGCTTTGTGTGTCCAGGCAGAGGCAAGCAGGAGGCAGAGCTGCCAGCAAAGAAGGGACCAGTGAGGTGGGGCAGCAGAGGGATGACGACAGCCTGCAGGGACAGAGGGCAGGGCAGGGACACCGTAGCACAGCCTGGGCTGCAGAGGGCACAGGGATGGGCAGCAGCTGAAAGGCCCTGCCAGAGCCAACTGCTGCAGCACTTGGGCCATGGCTGCTGGCCCTGGGCCTGAGGCCAGCAGGGGACAAGTGAGCCTTGCTGTGCTGGGGCCTCAATGCCTCCTTGTCCCTGCTCAGCAGCCTGGCAGGGGCCGCCTGTTGGTGAAGGAATAGGAAAGACTTATGAATGCCTAGCAAGTACTTCTGAAACAATAGATGAAATAGAGATGTTAGCAGTATTGACAGAGATGCTGAAAATAGTAATATTAAGGTTTGAGGCCTCTTTCTCTGTTTAGATAATACCAAATACCACACATACCAAAGAACCAACAGACATCCTGTCCCAAGCCTGGCAGGAAAGGTCTGAAGATAAGGATTAAGGCTATAAAGCACGATAATTTAGTTGTTCCTATAGGTTGCATGCAAATATTAAGAAATTTGTGTATTGTATTAGATTGGTTATTGGAATTTAGAATATTAATTATGGAAAAATACTTATTTATTGCAAATGGAAAAGCTCTCTCTCTTGCTTCTTTCCTCTTGCCTCTCTCTTCTTACCTCTGATCTTTAACCTCTCTCTAAGCTCTCTTTCTTATACCCATGCCTTATGATAAAATAAAAAACTGAAGAACAGCAAATAATAAGCTCCTGAGTCTGTCCAGTGAACGTCCAGAAACCCACCTCCCACACCACCCATGGACCTGCCCTTGGCATTGCACATCCCCAGAGCCCAGTGGCCCAGGAAGAGCCCTGAGCAATGAGGGAGGGACAGGATCTGCCTTGCCAGGGGCTGGGGCTCAGGCCTTGGCCTTTTGCATTCCTGAAACACATCCAGATTTGCTCAGCATCTAAAACACATTTCCTTAGTTTGTTGCGCCTCTCATCACTACTTTCAGTGTTAGGCTCTAACTGGAATCTGGGGACAGTTTCACAGTCGTGTCCCTCAGTGGGATCCATTAAAACTTCAAGAAGCTTTGGATTTCACTCTGACATTTAGTTATCGAGAAGTTTATGAACACACTCTCAGGGACTGAGTTTGATGTAAACAACGTCAAAGCCCTGAGGGGGTGATAAAACTCTTTGTGCTGTGTCTGTGCTGCTGAGCTGGGCTGGGCTTCTGGCACAGCGGGAGCTTCAGGCCACCAAGAGAAGCTTCAAAAAGTCAATTCTGCTAAGGAGCAGTTTCTCTCCCAACCCAGCACCGCTGAGGGCACTGCCTGCAGGCACTGAGGGGACAGAAGCCAGGCACAAACAGGCTAAAGGCAATCAGGACTGGGAAGACATTGAGCTGAGACTTCACTTAGAGAAACATCTTCACAGCCCCCAACATGGTGAGTCCGTGGGTACAAGGCAATGTCCCTTGTGTTCCTGGAGGGATCTCCTGGAGCCAACACAGCCCGTAGCCTAGGGGATGTGTCAGGAGGACTCTCACAGTTTCTCTGAGGCACAGGAGGAGGAGGATGTGCTGCAGAGCAGGGCTGCCCTGGGCAGTGTCAGAGGGACAGGGCAGGACAGCTTCTGCTGCCAGGGATGGCTGCAGGGGCTGAAGCTGGGGCTGCACCCAGGGCTGCCCAGGGCTGTCCTGCAGAGCAGCTCCTGCAGCCCTCAGGGCTCTTGGACAGCCCAGGGCATGTGCAACCTGCCAGGGACAGCTCTCAGCCTGCCTGGCAGCTCCCCATGCACTGTAGGGAAAAGTTGAAGGTGGAAGGAGCCACCCCCATCAGGACAGATTCCTCCTGCTGTGGAGATGGTGCTGCATGGCCAGGGCTGCTCTCGGCTTTCTCCTCAAGTCAAGGGAAAGGGGCTGTCTGGTGTGTCTGTGTCACTGAGACCCCTGCACTGTTCCACTGGGCATCAGCAGATCTGTCTCACATCTCCCTCTCAAAGTGCCTCCTCACCCTCCTCTGCCTACAGACAGCAGCAGTACCAGCACCTTGGCTTGCAGCATTTCAATTTTTCTGAGCTGCCCTTAAGGCCCTGCTGGCAGGGAGATGTCCCTGGGCAGTGCCCTGTGCTGGGAGGGGTCTGCAGGGTAAAGCTGAGTCCCCAGGGTTTGGTGGGCTCTTGGAGGACTGGCAGGGACAAGGCCTGGATAGAGAGAAACAGCTTGCAATAGGCACAGCTCCAGGCAACAGAAAGACACATCAATGCTGGATACCCTCCCTCTTCTGGTATCTAGGAAAGAGCAAAGACTTCAAAGAAGTTGACTTTGAAACTGGACCCATCAAAGAGTCCTACTTATTTTTCCAGCATGTTTTTAGTGCAGTCACACTGAAAAAGAGAGAGGTTTAATGATCAAGTGCCAGCTGTGTGGGACCAGCAGTTGTGACAGCACTGGGAGTGGCAGCCCAGCATTCTCTCTGGGCTCCCCATTGTTCAGGCTGAGTTCAATGATGAAAGACGATTTCTGCCCCTTCAGTTAAAGGGACAATATGTTAACAGAAAAACACCCAACCAAAAACAAATTAAAAAAAAAAAGAAAAAGAAAAAGTGACATTTCTTCAAAGAAAGCGAAGCATTTTTGAGTACATTAGTGAGAAAAAAACATAGCATTGACACAAGAAAATCTGTCCCAGTGTATCAATGTCTGCTTTCAATAATCCACAATGCCCAGAATGAAGAAATGTCCAACAGCAGCTCCATCAGCCACTTCCTCCTGCTGGCACTGGCAGACACGCGGCAGCTGCAGCTCCTGCACTTCTACCTCTTCCTGGGCATCTCCCTGGCTGCCCTCCTGGCCAACGGCCTCATCATCAGCGCCGTAGCCTGCAGCCACCACCTGCACACGCCCATGTTCTTCTTTCTGCTCAACCTGGCTCTCACTGACCTGGGCTGCATCTGCACCACTGTGCCCAAAGCCATGCACAATTCCCTCTGGGACACCAGGAACATCTCCTACGAAGGATGTGTGGCACAACTATTTCTATTTGTCTTTTTCCTTTCAGACGAGTTATTCCTCCTGACCCTCATGTGCTACGACCGCTACGTGTCCATCTGCAAACCCCTGCACTACAGGACCCTCCTGGGCAGCAGAGCTTGTGCCCACATGGCAGCATATGCCTGGGCCAGTGCCTTTCTCTATTCACTGCTGCACACGGCCAATACATTTTCCCTGCCCTTATGCCATGGCAATGTCCTGGGCCAGTTCTTCTGTGAAATCCCACACATCCTCAAGCTCTCCTGTACACACTCCTACCTCAGGGAACTTGGGCTCCTTGCTGTTAGTGTCTGTTTATGTTTTGGCTGTTTTGTGTTCATTGTTTTCTCCTATGTGCAGATCTTCAGGGCTGTGCTGAGAATCCCCTCTGAGCAGGGACGGTACAAAGCCTTTTCCACCTGCCTCCCTCACCTGGCTGTGGTCTCCCTGTTTATAAGCACTGGCACATTTGCCAACCTGAAGCCCCCCTCTGTCTCCTTCCCATCTCTAGATCTGTCCCTGTCAGTTCTGTACTCGGTGGTTCCTCCAGCCCTGAACCCCCTCATCTACAGTCTGAGGAACCAGGAGCTCAAGGCTGCAATGTGGACACTGATGACTGGCTGCTTTCAGGAACATTAAACTGCTGGGCAATCTTGAAAATTACTTGTAATAAAAGCCATATGTGTTAGTTCTCATTGATTAAATTTTGGAGAATCTTTTTCTTTGTTTTTCTTCCTTAATATTGTCCTCAAAAAAAAACCAAAAAAAAACCTTCATTTGTGCCATCTCTCATTTTATTTCTCTTTGCTGTGACTGCAGACTGTCTAAATGAGGGTCTATTCTCCTGTCTGGCTGTAAATGAATTAAGGATCTCCCAGCCAAGTTTTCTCCAGAAATTCCCCTTTTGTTCCCTTCTCTAGAGCTGCAACAGTAATGTCTGTGTGCAGAGCTGGGGCAGATCAGTGCTGGCACAGCAGCTGTGCCCAGCAGCAGCAGCACTTGGTGGTGCCAGTGCTGCTCCAATGCCACTGCCCTGCTGCCCTCCTGTCCCTTGTGTTGCTGCAGGGCCTGAGTGCTCTTGGGGCTGGCACAGCCCTGGGGGTGGCAGTGCCAGGGCTGCAGCAGGGACAGGCCATGGGCACTGCTGGGGCAGCTCTGACACATCAAATCAGGGCCTGGGGGCTCCAGCCTCCTTGCCCAGGCTCTCTCAAAAACACTTGGCCAGGCCAGTGCTGAGCAAAGAAAACCCCTGTGAGTAGCCGCAGGCTGGCCATGGGCAGGCTGGCGGCAAGCAGCATGGCTGGTGCTCTGCAAGGTCCCTGCAAGAAGACCCTGGCAAGGAGCAGCAGAGCAGGGGCTGATCCATCCCCACTGTGCTGGACAGCCCAGGGCAGCGTCCCAGAGCGTCCTCATGCACCTGCCAACAACATCCCCCCTCTGCAGCCCTGGCCTGTCCCCCAGCTCACACAGGTGCCACATCCCTGCAGGCACAGACACAGCAGCATGGCATGGGCTCACATTGACACCTCCAGTCCTCTGGGACCTCCCTGGTAAGCCAGGACTGATGATAAATGATGGAGAGCAGCTTGGGAACCTCATCCAACAGCTCTCTCATCCCCCTAATATGGATCCCATCTGCTCACACCTGTGAGCATCTGAGTGGCTCAGCAGGTCCCCCTGGATTAGAGGTGTGTATTCTGCCCCCCGTCCCCATCTACCAGCTCAGGAGAACACTTGTCTTGAGGACAACCTGTCTTATTGTTGAAAATTTAGGCCAACAAGCGGTTAAGTACCTCAGCCTTTTCCTTATCTTTGGTAAACATATCCCCCCTGCCCCCGGTAAGAAATCAAGGTTCTCCTTTTCCTTCCTTTTTTCCATTAATGTATTGTAAAAATAATTTTTCTTATCCTACACAGAATTGCCAGCTTAAGTCCTAATTGAGTTTTCACCTCAGTTTCTTTCTTCATGACCTGACAACATCCTTAAACACTTCTGAGTTGCTTGCACCTTTGTCTAAAGTTGATGCATCTTTTTTCCTGAGTTCCTGAAAAAAGCTCCATGTCCAGCCAGGGCAGTGGTTTTCCTCACTGGCTCATCTTCTGGGACACTGGTACAGGCTGCTACTGCTTCTATTAGATTTTTTTCTTTAAGAATATTCATCATTTTGGAATCCTTTGTTTTAAGGACTGTTTTCCTCAAAAACAATAAGTACCTGATTTGTGCACACCAAATCTGCATCCTGAATAGTTTGACGTCTGCTCTCTGTAACTCTGGTGTTAGAAATTTTGTTGATGGCTCTCCTTCTTTCACAGGATGTTTAAAAACTTAATTATTTCATGATAACTGTACCCCAAATAGCCTCTGATCACCACATCTTCCACCAGCCCTTCTCTGTTTGTGAAAAGCAGGAGACAGAGCTTCCCTTGGGAGTGGAAAGAGAAGGAAACCTCCCCAAAGTGCAGCCTGGAAGGTTCAGCCTGCAGGTGAGGAAGCAGCGAAGTCCCTGCCAGGGCAGAATGTTGGTGGCCTAGGTGTCCCAGCTGAGGCTGGGCCATGCCATGGCTCTGTGTGCCAGGAGCCGGCAGCGCTGGGTGCAGGGAGCCCAGGGAGGGCACAGCAATGCTGGGCTGAGAAATGCTGGGGCACAGCGAGATGGGCGTGTGCAGCCAACCAGGGTGGAGGAGCAGCACGCACAGGGGCACAGGCAGCAGGAGAGATGGCCAAGGGCTGGGCAGGGCTGGCAGGGCCAGAGGCTCCCAGGCCTTTGTGCCCTGGGCTGGGCAGCGCCTCTGGAGCCCCACAGGAGGAACTTTGCTTGCAGGGGCTTCACTTTGCTGCTGCCTGGGGCCTCCCTGAGCAGGCTGGCAGGGCTTGCAGGCTGATGCCATTTGTCCTTGCTGCCCCTCCCATCCCACTGCCCCAGGAACAGCCCCGAGCCACCCGTGAGGAACAGGCCCTGCTGGGCCAGGCCTGGGCTCAGCCCTTGGCCTTTCTGCTGCCTCCAACCAGCCCAGACCTTGCTCAGCATTGCAGTTCCTGTTTACAGCCTTTGGTTCCTGCTATCCTGCCCTCAAGGATCTGCTCTCAGCAATCCCTGGGGATCCTTTGACAGTCCCTGCCCTCAGTGGGGCCAGCGATGCTCCAAGGAACTTGGAGCTTTCCTTCCGACTCCTTGAGCAGCTTCTTCAACCTTCTCTCAGTGTCTGAGGATTCTGGACTCAGCCCCAAATCCACCCTAGGGATCATTAAAATACAGAAAGTCCTCAGTTGCTCTTTTTCTCTCTCTATTTGTCATCAAGTCTCGAGGGCTTGTGCAGTTGTTTGGAGTCAGTTTGGAGTTCTGTTAAGGAAGCAGATTTGAAAGTGCATCTCATGACTTTATTTTCCTCAAGGGAATGTTTTTCTGTTTTTCATTTCAGAGAGAAACTGACAGAAGCCTTCTGCAGTTGATCATGATTCTGAATGTCTCCCTGAGAGGTCTGGACACATTGAAGAATGAGCCCCTTGCAGGCTGACCCAGTTTGTTCATCCTGCTCCTCACCCCCAACCTCACCAACTCATTATACCTCCCACCTGGGACTGACAACCAAAAATATAAAAAACCCTCATAATTTTCCCTTTAAAACAAAGATGTAATTATATAATAAAATTAAATTTTTATGAGACATTACTCTTTTATACATTTTAACCTATTTTTTTAAAATTATATTAATAATATCTATATTATTAGCAACCACATAAATTATTGGTCATTGTTTCTAAGTAAGAAAAATCGCATAATTAATTAATTAAGCTCAATTGATTATTTATTTCTCTCACTTTAGGATAATTTGTAATATTTGTAATAATTTTATCATCTTATTGCTAACTTTTTCTCAGACAGGTTTAAGGTGGGCACTTCAGGGTCCAGAGAGACATTTCTGGGGTATATTCGGAGCAGTTTTGGGTCTGCGGAAAAATTTAGAAGAAAGTCTGGGCTTCAGAGTGGCACTTGGGGGTCCAGGGAGGCACTTGGAGGTCAGGGAGGGGAATCTGGGACCCTTCAGAGTCCGTGCGGGCACTGGGGGGGCTCTAATGGGGCTCTCTGGGGCACGGGGGATGATGGGAGTTGTAGGGGCGGGCCCTGTGCTAAAAGTAAAAAATCTATTGCTGCTCGGTTTTTTAAGGTAGCATGTCTAACAGAATCAACATCAGTTAATAGCTGGGAAAGACCTGTAGAGGTTGCATTGGTCTGTTTTGCTAGCCAGCAGCCAATCTTATTAAGCTGGCCCAAAGCTCCCACACTAGCTATGCCTGGAGTAAAAAGAGATGCTGCAACAATTTTTCCTGTGCACCAGAATTGTACATTATACTGACAGTCAGGCTTAAAGGCATGGGTAATCTTTTGGTGCGAAGGTGTTTCTGATGGGCCTGTAAGATCATTGATGTATTGGGTGTAAGCAAAGTAAGCCCTCCTAATGTATATGCATCACCTCTTAATCTGGATGGTATATCTGGCCAAGCTCTATCTCCACAAATCAAAAATGTTCCTGAAGGTAGGGCAATAGGTGTATTTGCAGATACTGAAATGTTGGCAGAGGTATAATTACGCCATTGTGAGACATTCCAATATACTGGGAGAGTTGCATTTACCAACACTGTGTAATTAAATCCTGGTCGTCGTAAGGACTTACCAGAGTAATTAAAGATCACACAGGCATCGGCTCAAACGGACCCAAGTAATTCCAACTCTTGGGGTTCTAATGCTGCATGCCCCAAGTAAGGCACCCATTGATCCCAAGAATCAAAATTATTTTTTGGACCAGTAGTGTTGCAGGTTGAAATGTCCCTGGGGCATGGACAGGTGTCAAGAGGTATGCCAACTAAATAGGTGGAAAAAGGATTGCCTGGTGATGCTAAGGACAGGCAGATGGCATCTTGCCCAGTTTTGTTTGCCAAAGTAACCCAGATATTAGTTTTAGGTTGTGCTGGGGCCTGTACTAGTACCCATGCCTGTATTGGGAGGATGCTAAGAATTATTACTCCCAAGATTAAGTTGTCGGAGTCTCTTAACAGCAACATCCCACTCCTCCTCTCTTATAATACGGTGTCGTAAAATGCCTATATCTCGAGAACAGATGACCCTGAGTGCTACTGTAGCAAGGTAGCACTTAATCTGTTTGATAGCCTGCAGAAGACAGCAACGTACTAACAATCGATATATCTGTTTTCTCGATTATCGAAAACAAGTTCAGCAGCTCCTTGTGAGCAATTCTCAGTGTTGTTTTGAACGTCTCACTGCCAGCTACTACTATTGAGGACCCACAAACATGGCCTGCATACAGGTTGCCACAACTGTGATTGATGTACCCAAAATTTTTGTTTACACCCCCCACAACAGATTTACACCCAAGCACCACTCCCAAATCCCTTAACACAGCTTAAAGACCATCTTCTCCCAAGTCCAGTATGGTCACAAACCTTTCAGGGTTCCTGATGAGCAAGTGTGTCTAAATCAAGAAGGATTGTCCACTCAATCCTCTTCCTTAGAAGGCTCTGGAGTTGAAGCACCAACGGCTGTACTGCTAGATAGTCCCTCAGATAGTTCTCTCTCTTCATGTGTCAGGAGTGGAGCTATCTTCAGCCAGGGTTTGTGTGGTGTTGCCATCAATCGCTGCTGTGGTTGTTTTTGTACTAAAAGGTGGGCTTCCTCAAGACTTTCCCTTTTTAGCAGCCACTGCTCAGTTGGGAAGTCAAAGTAGTGGCTGCCGTTAAAAATGGCCATTGTCCATGCGTAGCACCAGTCCCATTTGAGCAAGCACATCTCGCCCGATTAATGCCTGTACTCCAGTACGGAGTTGATACTGTATTTTGTTCAATAGCAATGGACACTTGTTCACAACTTTTCTGGACCCGTCCTGCTCCACCGACCCCCTCAACTGTCTCCAAGTGGTTTTGTAGAGGCCAGTTAGATGGCCACTGACGCCAGGCAATAATAGTAATGTCTGCACCAGTGTCCAATAAGGCTCAAAGCTGTTTTTCTTGAGAGCCATGCCATGAAATAATTTCCACTACTGGACGTTGTTCCATTGTGAGGGTCAGTAGTACCAGGCCTCCTGTAGATCCAAATTCACCAGCTCCTTGCACAGATCCTTGTGCCTCCTTGACCAGTTGCTGCTGTGGGACCAGTTGAGCTATACGGCTTCCTGCAGGGATACTAAGAGAAGGAAAACGTGTATGAGCCATAATCATGATTTCTCCTGTAGAGTCTGCATTGATAACTCCAGGTTCCACAGTCAAACACTGTAAGGTGGCTGAGGATCTACCTAACAACAAAGCCCCATAAGGTTGTCCATTTAACATTAGGAGTCCACACACTCCAGTAGGGATTACCAGCTTTGTATCCCTTAATACAATGTCTATTGTGGCTGCAAAGTCCAAGCCGAGGCTGCCTCTTGTGGCTGGCCGAAGTTCGCCGGCTGGGAGTAGGGAGGGGCCGCCTGGAATGCTTGGGAGGTTTGGGCCACAGTTGGCGTCCTGGCGCCACGTCCCCTTTCGCTCGTCCATCTGTTTTATGTCTTCTGTCTGCAGGCTTCAGTGGAATGAGAGTCGAGTTGACAGTTTCGACACCACACATTTGTAATCCAGCACTCTCATCTTATATGGCCAGACTGACCACATCGAAAGCAATTGCTGGTTGAACAAGTCTTGCCAGCACTCTGGGAGTCAGGCGATTTTAGTGGTGCCAGTGCAGCAGCAAAGGCTTGAATCTGAGACTGCCCCTCTTTTAAGGTTAATGTCAAAATATTTACAGCTTCAACTAACATAGCCTGAATTCCCTGAGGAATTTTACTCATGCGTTCTAAAAGCTCTACTGCTTCCCAATTGCCGGGTGAAGTAGCTATCATTGATTTTACCCGAGAATTGCTATTTTGAGTAACACACTGTTTAAGTTGAGCTCCTTGCATAAACAGAGGTACCCCTGATCTTTCTGTTGCTGCAGTAATTTTGCCAACAAAACTAGAAAAAGGTTCCTGTGGATCTTGTTTAATGTTCATATAAGATGGTAATTCCCCTCGTTCTGTTCTAGCCTTATCATATTCAACACGAGCTAACCGCATTGCCTCTTTTACTACATCTGGTCCCAACAGAGCTTGACTCTCAGGTGTGGCAAATCAACCAATCCCCAACTGCTCTAATGTGATCCCTTGAAGCGGATCATCCTGTGCTCTCCGAATAAGTGCAGTATGTTGACAAAGACCTTGGAAGTGAGCCTGACGTAACATAAATTGTGAGCTTGTCATAATTTGAAAATATTTTTTATATCCTCTTGCAACCATAACCCTGATCCCCAAATATAATTAAACACTTGCTTTGTTGGTTCCCCATGCATGCCAGCTTCATTAACTGTACTACAAAGCTGCAATAACAATTTCCAATCTAAAGGAGTTATTGATGTTTCCATTCTATTTTCCCCAGTAGGGGTAAATGCAACTGGAAATGCTTGCTGTGTTACACGTGGCTCCTGTAATTTTGCCACATAATCCCTTTTCCAGTTGCGATTGCTTCTTTCATAATCTCACCCCATTCCATTTTACCCTTGATTTTAGCTCTGTCTTTTGGCACCTTATTATCATGGTAATGTGCCGCTTCCTTTTTTAACTCAGCTGTCTCCTTTGAAGGCAGCTCCTCCTGCTGTGATAGCAATGGGGGGGTCGTGGGGGGGGGGGGCAGAGGGCACTGCTTCAGAGGCAGAGTTAGGAGGTAATAAAACTTGTTGTGTAGTCAGTGCTTGAGGAAGATTGTCTCCTCCAAAAATATACATCCCTGGCTGTGCAGCAGGGGGTTTATTTTGTCCTGTGGTAGACAGCATAATGGACGGTTTGCCATCCAAGTGCATAGAGCCAACAGCAGGAATATTTTTCTCTGCCTTATATGCCTCTAAGCAATTATGACGCACTAGGGTTGAGACAACTGTTTTGCTACCTTATCCTTATCAATAACTGCCCTATACAAACAATCTCCTAGATTTTGCCACTCCTCAATTTTGAAAAAGTCATCTGGGTTGGTAAAAAAGCCCTGTTCTTTAGCATAGTCTAACACCTTGGGCAAATTTTTATTAAGATCAAGTTCTACCTTTCGCTTTTCTAAAAAGCATTTAAATAAATAATATGATGCTTGCTTATCCATATCCCTCCCTTTTTACAAAAGAACGAGAGGGGCAGTCCAGCAATCAAATCCAATTGCCTGCTAATGTGTGTGCATTGCAGCCTGTGATAGGTGGCGTAACCGGGATGTCGAGTTTCTTTTATCAGGAGCGGCTCAGGCACGGGATCTATTCCTATGCCAGCATAGAGAGATCCTTGCCCTCCAAGCGCTGCTACTTGGTGCTTGCCAGCTCGCTTACCTCCGGCGGTGGGTCAGTGCAGAGTGGCAGAGCTTCAAGGTCCCTGTTCTGGATGCCACTTGTGGAGAAGCTTTGGCGAGGGAAATATGCAACCAATCAGTGTGATTGATAAAGCATAGTTCAATTTATTGAAGGCACCATCTACATTTATAATCCAAAATATAATGGCTTAAGCATATTTGGCATAATTTCATTTGTTTTAGGTACATATACTTCTACTATTGGCTCCTGCAAGTGTGAGATGACCACCCTTCTACTTTTTTACTAAGTCTGTATACGTGTATTTTAGCAGCAAACCTACTGCACCTATCCTCTATATAGCAACAAACTAGCCATCTCTTCCTTTTCTCATATATTCTAGCTGCAGTAGTATCCATTTTATGAATAGGCTGCTATAGCCTGACCTTTAAATACGTTTTTAATAGTTTAGCTTAATACTTTTTAATAGTTTAGCAGCTAGATTGTTGCACTGAACCCTCAGACAAGCCATTTTCATGGCCTGCTAATAAGGCCTCAGCTGAGCCATGTCCATTGGGTGCTAACCAAGCATCAACACTTTATTAAATACTTCTCATTATTTCTTTCAGCCAACTCTGACCCTTTCCTCATGTGGAGCTCCACACAGCACTGACTTCTTCTCTCCTCTCTCTAAGTTTCCTTCTGCAAGACAGGTTGACCCCAACCTGTCCCCTATGCTGACACCTAACCCTGTATGTCCCTCACACAGCATCTTACCTTGTCTGTCCCTTACACAACAACATGCCCCTTCCTCCTCACAGCACAGCCTGCAGACTCCATCCCAAACTGCAGCAGACTCTGGGTCTCAAGCTCTAACTGCATCAGTAACTTATCCTTCACTAGTTAACCCACACTTTTAGAATACCCATCCTCATTGGGCAGGCAAGGCTGTTTTCATTTCCCAGCAATCAGTACAGCTGTAATTCATTGGGAAATATTGCCTTCTGTACTATCCCTACAAACTATCCTCCCACATTGGACACATCAGATACTGCTTTGACATTGCACAGAGCTGAGGAGAAATTGTGATGTTTATGGAATTATATCATTGTTACTTTTTTTTTTGTTGGCCATGAAGAGAAACCTATCTATGCTTCTGAGTCTCACCAGTTCCTGACCCCCAAAGAACACAAACCTGATGAGTTGTGGTTCCCACTGCAGGGGTGGTCCTTGCACCTCCCTCCATCCCCAGAGTAAAGCTCCCCTGTCCCAGAAAGTGCCTGGTACTGCAGGGATGAAGGAAACAGGACAGGTTGTGGGGATCAGGGGCAGGGCACAGTCAGGGATTTGGGGTGGCTGTGAGCCCAGGGCAGGAGCCAGCCCTTGGCCTTGGGGAACCTCATCCCATTGTCCTGGGCCCATGGCTCCAGCCTGTGCAGATCCCTCTGCAGAGCTTCCTGCCCTGCAGCACAGCCACACTCCCAGCCAGCCTGGGCTCACCTGGCATCTGACTGAGGGTGCCCTCAATGGCCACATCCAGATCAGCAAGAAAGAGATTGAACTGCCCTGGCCCCAATCCTGAACTCTGGGGACACCCCTGGATGTGGCTCCATTGCCCAGCACTCCTTGGGCCTGGCCTCACACCCAGATTTCTACCCAGGGAACAGATGCAGTAAAACGTGTTGGATCAAGGTATCGTGAGCCCAGAATATTGGCATTAGTGCAGCTGTAGCTGTGCACAAGAGGGCTCTTCAGCCACTTTCTCTCTTTTCCTTCCTCTGGGCATTGGAGGCAGCTCGTGACTTCAGTGTGGGACTCGTGTGCAAAGAGCAAATCTGGGCAGAATCGGGGCTGGGAGGGTTTGGGGCATCCTGGGATCTGTGCTGGGCACAGAATGTGTTTTCCATTGCTCTGAGACTGTCTGCTGTGGAAAGGGGATGTATATTCAGTAGAGGAATGATTTTTGTTTTTTATGGAGCTGTGCCTTCCCTTGGTTAGTTTACTCACAATAAATGAACATTCTTCTGTGTCTTGAGCAGTTCCTTCTCCAAGGAAAGCAGGTGGGAGTTGGTGCCAAGGAGCTGAAAGTTGCAGGCACAGACTGGAGTGGAGGAAGTTCAGATTTGCACAAGGCTGCTCTGAGTGTCAGGGGTTGGATAAGGGAAATGGTGGGGTGGGGGTAAGGACAAAGTGTGATTGATGGTCAGCCATAAAGCGTCTTGATTTTCATATCTATTCAGACTGCATTAGGAGGTGCTGGGGATCAATGTCAACTAGAGATTGCTGATATCAGTGTATAAACAGGAAAGGAATAAATGTGAAAAATAAAAGATCTTCTCTCATTTTGTTCTTAAATGAAATACGTTACAAATGGAATGAAGGCTTAGACAAGTCCTGCCCTATGCTCAGGTTTCTGGCAGTAACTCTGTTTCAGGTAGCCTGAAATTGCTCTTTCGCACAAGTTCTTTACCATGGTGGATTAGGTCTATTCTAAAATGAATTATTTACTGAATGGATTCAACATAAACAGACAAGAATCTTTAAATTGACTACTTACTGTACAGGACAAACAAAAGAAGCGCAGGTAGATACAAACACAGTGCACATTAAACTTACCTTTATTACAGCTAGTGAAGAAATAGCAGAGATCAGGAGTCAATGTAACTTAGCACCAAATTGATGAGGGAGTGCACATGGAGCCCTTTTACTCAGCATCCAAAAAAAGGAACCACGAAGATGCATCCAGAACTGGGAGAGAAGCCCTGCCCGTTTGCAGGGACTATGCGGAAAGCTTCTGCTTTTTAAAAATTTTGTGTGGCTTTTATTGTTTGTAGAGTGAAGTGTGTGTCACTCAGGAATTCAAGGCTTATCTCCCTTCAGCTGGTCTCAGGGCAAGATGCTCATGGTCAGCTGGGAATTCCACCTGCCTGGCACCAAAGAGAATTCAGGACAAGACTGATGTCCAGCCTGGGTTATCTCAGCAATTGCTGAGAGGGGGAAGATGTCCTGAGTGATGGCCCAGCTGATGGACAGAACAGATGAGCTCTGCTGAGCCATAGGGGAAGTCCTGCTGCAGGAACCTCATGGAACCAAAGTTGTGTTGTGACATTGGGATGGCTCATGGAACCAAGGAGACCATGGTGACACCAATGAACCTCATAGAACCAAGGGTCCATTGTGACAGATCAAGGCTTCATGGAACCAAAAAGAGCATTGTGACACCGTGGGGCCCCATGGACCCAAATCTCCACTGTGACAGCACGGAACCTCACGGAACCAAGGAGCCTTTCTGACACTGCAAGGCCTCAGGGAACCAAGGAGTGCAAAGGTGTCAAACATTGCTTGCAGGGCTCTGCCTTGGGGATGAGGAATTTCCTTGGTGGCACCTTGTGCCTGTATGCAGTGGGGAACCTTAAAAATTTTGGATTGCTTAAAAAAAATTGAAACCCCCTCTTTGTTTGAGTGTTGTCAGTTCTCAGAAAGTCAATGTAGAAAGGAAAAAGTAAAGAACCTTTGAAAACTGAAGCACCTAGAGGCATTGAGCTCTATTGAATGTTGTTACTGACAAAGGCTCTCAAGAGACTAATTAAAGAAGGTAACTGGAGGCCATGGTTGCACAAAGTTCTCAGAGACTCCAAGGCAAAAGCAAAACCCAAAGCCCTTGGAAAAACCTGCAGTCCCTGGGAGCATGAGGGAGCCTTTCAAAGCCATTCCTGACCAAGGCTCTCCAGGGACTGGTCCCAGCACATCCCTGAGGCCACTGGGATGTGGGGGGATGCTGAGGGCAGGACAAGGGGTGACAGTGCCCAGCCTTGCTGGGGCTGTGCCAGGAGGCCCCAGTGGCTCAGGACAAGGTGGCTCAGAGCCCTTGGTGGCACAGACCCTGCTGTGCCCCAGGGCATCAAGACTTGGCTTCTCTTTGTCCCCACCTGTCAGCTCTGCCTCCAGTTCTCCTCTGCTGTGATTGAGGCTTGGGGACACTTTCTCACTCGTGTCCCTCAGTGAGACCCATTAAAACTTCAAGAAACTTTGGAGTTTGATTCTCACTTGGAATTCTTGAGAGGTTTCCTAAGAAACCATGGCTCTGCCTTGATTTCCCTCTGGTCTGGTGTAGTTCATTAGGAATATTTCCTATAATAGTTATGGAAAAACACTTCAAATTGTTTCTTAAAAATATCCATTCCTATTTTAAAGGATGGATTTTATTACTGTTCTCTTTAAGCAGAGGTGATTGCAGCATTCTGTGATTGATATTGATCCAGAGTTTCTCCTCAGGATGTCTGGCCTGCTCAGAGAAGCTGTGCCTTGAGGTCTGAGCCCATGTGGGCAACCTTGCTCAACATTCCCCAACCCCATCCTGTCTGTCCTGACTCACCTGGGACCTTCTGTGCTTGGAGAACTGCCTCCACTCAAGCAAACATGGTTTTCTCCCCTTTGTTTTACTTTTGAAGCAATCTAAAACACCCTATTTTCCCCTGTGAAAACAGACACACTTGTCAGGTGTGTGCCAGCCCAAGGTGCCACCAAGGAGGTTCAGGCGGGGGACCGGGGCCTCAGGGGTGGTGCCTGGAGTCGGCGCCATTTTTCCTTTGTGCCTGTAACTCCCAGCATGCCTTGCAGCCCCTAGAGCCCCATTGGAGTCGGCACTACAATACCCATCATGCCCCGTGCTCCACAGAACCCCGGTATCCCCCCAATATGCCCAATAGATGTCCTCCAGAAACTCCAAGGATTCCTAAGTGTCCCCTCAGTGCCCATTTGCGTACCCCCAAAAACGTCCCAGAATCCCCTGAATGCTCCCAAGCCTACAGATGCCCGTTACAGCCACTTCTGGGAATTCATCTGCTGCTATCCCCCGTGTGCTCAGAGCACCTTATAACACAGTCCCGTGCCTAAAACTCCTGCTGTGCCCCGTGCCCTAAAGTGCCTGGTTAGAGCTCCCCAAGCTCCCCCCAAGTGCTCCCGAACTGTAAACATTCCTCCCTGAGAACCTGAAGTTGCCATTCAGAGGCAAAGGTGTCCCCCAAGTGCCCTCCCAGAGCTCGTAAACACTCCACTAGAATCACTTCCGGGACTACAGCTCCCATCATGCTTTGTGGTGCCATAGAGTGCTATTCAAGCAATGACTTCATCTCCCATCATGCCCCATGCTCCACCGAGAGATATTGCAGCTGTACCTGGAATAACCATGATGCACTGCAGCCCCATTAAACTGTATTATACCTACTCCTACAACTCCCATCATGCCCTGCACCCCGGAGAACCCCCTTACAGACCCCCATGAGCCACTTCAAAGCCCAGACTTTCCATCAGGATCCCTAAGTTCTTTTTTAGTGCCCACTCAATGCCCCCAAGTGTCCTCCTGTCCCTCAAAATTCTTCCCCCAGACCCAAAACTGCCCCGAATGTGCCCCAGAAATGTCTCCCTGGACCCCGAAGTTCCCACCCTGAACCTGTCTGAAAAAAAAGATATAAAAAAGAATAAAAAAATAACTAAAACATTATGAATTCTCCTAAAAAGGGAGAAATAAATTATCAAGAGAGCTTAATTAATGAAGGGAATTGCATTACATAAAAGCAATGACCAATAATTTTTTTGGTTGCTAATAATATATTTTTATTACCAATATAAAAATTTGATCTAAAAATATAGAATAACAATATTACAAATAAGGAAAATCAATTTTAATTTTAAAATTAAATAACATTTTTATTACAAAGAGAAATAATGAGGTTTTTAATATTTTGGGTTGTCAGCACCAGGTGGGAGACATCATGATATGGTGATGATGGGGGTAAGGGGCAAGTTGTCCAAACAGGGTCAGCCTGCAAAGGGGCTCATTCTTCAATGTGCCCAGACCTTCTAAGGAGACATTCTGCATCAATGTCACTTGGGAAATGCTTCTATCACTTCGCCTCTGAACAGAAAAATTGAAAAACATTCCCTTGAGTAAAGTCATGATGCACTTTCAAATCTTCCTTCTTAGGAAAACTCCAAAATGTCTCCAAGCATCTGCACAAGCCCTGGAGACTTGAAGACAAATGAAGAAATACAAAGAGCTCCTGGAATTTTTCTGTATTTTAATGATCCCCAAAATTGTTAGAATGGAGTCTTCAATTGTTCAGTTAATCAAACAACAAATATAAATTTAGCAGTAATTTATTAATAATAGCAGTAATTGTATATAAACAAATTCAATCAAAGTATATTTGTTATGTATATTTAAGTAAATACAAAATTTGGCAGTGAGTATTTTAGTGTAATTGAGGTTTGGTTCAAATAAAGCATAAGCAAAACCAACCAGGGGTACAGGGACGGCCCTTCCTCTCAGACCATGCCAACTGAATCAAGCTAAAATCTCACTTATATAGTTTACTAATACATATTTATACAGAATATTCTGGAAAGCTCCTCCTCATTTCTATTACTAAAATCTCCATCACTATGTTGTGTTGCTCGTGCTTCAACAATGGTCGAGGGTGTCTCCTCCTTTGGGGATATTGTTTCTGATTAAGGCTCTGGGTCTTCCTCAGTGTTCACTAGTTGACCTCTCAGATAGAGCAGGCGTACTGAGCTTAGAGTTATATAATTAAGCCAATGTTCCCATAACAAGCCAAGTGTCTAATGCTTGGAATCATCCCAATTTGGCTCAAATCAAGGTCAAAAGTTTTATTTCTAGATGCTGTTTTTAGACCTATACCCTTACTATCTCTACTCCCACCAAACAACTGGACAATGATACCATCTGCTTTGATTAACCTTCCGTTATCTTTTATGCATTGGAACAATTAAGTACAATTTTTCCATTGTTACAAAGCAACAACTTTGTTAATATAATTACAATTTCATTAGCAGGAATCATATTTATAACAGGGCAGATTTGGGGCTGAGTCCAGGAGCCACAGGCACTGAAAGAAGGTTGAAGAAGCTGCTCAAGGAGTCAGAAGCAAAACTCCAAGTCCCTTGGAGCATCAGTGGCCCCATTGAGGGCAGGGACTGCCAAAGGCTCCTCAGGGACCGGTGAGAGCAGTTCTTTGAGGGCAGGATTTCAGGAGCCAAAGGCTGTGAGCAGGAACTGCAATGCTGAGCAAGGCTTGGGCTGGTTGGAGGCAGCAGAAAGGCCAAGGGCTGAGCCCAGGCCTGGCCCAGCAGGGCCTGTCCCTCATGGGTGGCTCGAGACTGTTCCTGGGGCACTAGGATGGGAGGGGCAGCAAGGACAAATGGCATCACCCTGCCAGCCCTGCCCAGCCCTTGGCCATCTCTCCTGCAGCCTGTGTCCCTGTGCGTGCTGCTCCTCTGCCCTGGCGGCTGCACACGCCCATCTCGCTGTGCCCCCAGCATTTCTCAGCCCAGCATTGCTGTGCCCTCCCTGGGCTCCCTGCACCCAGCGCTGCCGGCTCCTGGCACACAGAGCCATGGCATGGCCCAGCCTCAGCTGGGACACCTGGGCCACCAACATTCTGCCCTGGCAGGGACTTTGCTGTTTCCTCACCTCCAGGATGAACCTTCCAGGCTGCACTCTGGGGAGTTTTCCTTCTCTTTCCACTCCCAAGGAAAGCCCTGTGTCCTGCTGTTCAGAAACAGAGGAGATGTGGTGATCAGAGGCTATTTGGGTACAGTTATCATGAAATAATTAAGATTTTAAACATCCTGTGAAAGAAGGCGGGCCATCAACAAAATTTCTAACATCAGAGTTACAGAGAGCAGACTTCAACCTATTCAGGATGCAGATTTGGGGTGTACAAATCAGGTACTGATTGTTTTTGAGGGAAACAGCCCATAAAAGAAAGAATTCCAAAAAGGATGGATATTCTTAAAGAAATTAATCTAAAAGAAGCAGAAGCAGCCTGTATCAGTGTCCCAGAAGATGAACCAGTGAGGAAAACAACTGGTGTGGCTGGACATGGAGCTTTTTTCAGAAACTCAGGAAGAAAGGAGGGTGCATCAACTTTAGACAAAGGGGCGAGAAAGTCAAGAAGTGTTTAAGGATGCTGTCAGGTCATGAAGAAAGAAAATGAGGTGAAAGCTCAATTAGGACTTAAGCTGGCAATTCTGTGTAGGATAACAAAAATTATTTTATCCATACTTTAATGGCAAAAGGAGGGAAAAAAAGAACCTTGATTCCTTACTTGGGGGGGGGGGGCAGGAAGGAGGGGGGGGAATATGTTTACCAAAGATAAGAAAAGGCTGAGGTTCTTAACTCCTTCTTGCCCTAAGTTTTTAAAATAATACAAGTTGTCCTCAGGACAAGTGTTCTCCTGAGCTAGTAGATGGAGCAGGGAGCAGAACAGACCCCTGTAATCCAGGGAGAAATAACGGGGGACCTGCTGAGCCACTCAGATGCTCACAGGTGTCTCTACAACCAGATGGGATCCATATTCGGGGGATGATGGAACTGTTGGATGAGGTTCCCAAGTTCTTCTCCATCATTTACAATCAGTTCTGGCTCACCAGGGAGGTCCCAGAGGACTGGAGGTGTCAATGTGAGCCCATCCCAAAGAAGGGCTGGAAGAAGGATCTGGGGAACTCCAGGCCTGTCAGCCTGACCTCGGTGCCCAGCAAGGTGATGGAACAGATCACCCTGAGTGCCATCACAGGGCACCTACAGGATGGCTGAGGGATCAGAGACAGCCAGCATGGATTTCAGTATCTGCATTGATGATCTGGATGAGGGCATTGAGTGCACCATCGGCATATTTGCAGATGACACCAAGCTGGGTGTGAGTGTTCTAGATGTTAGGAAGCTCAGCAGAGGGACCTGGACAGGCTGCATCCAGGGATTGAATCCATCAATTTGAGGTTTAACAAATGCTGGGTCCTGCACTTTGGCCACAACAACCCCTGCAGTGCTACAGGCTGGGAACAGAGTGGCTGTACAGTGGCCAGGAAGAAAGGGAGCTGGGGGTACTGATGGACAGCAGGCTGGACATGAGCCAGCAGAGTGCCCAGGTGGCCAAGAAGGCAAATGACTCCTGGCTTGGATCAGGAATGGTGTGGCCAGCAGGACAAGGCAGTGATTCTTCCACTGTGCTGGGCACTGGTTGAGCAGCACCTCAAGTGCTGTGTCCAGTTCTGTGTCCCCCAATTTAGGAAGGACATGGAGGGGCTGGAGCATGTGCAGAGAAGGGCAACAAGGCTGGTGAGGGGTCTGGAACACAAGCCCTGTGAGGAGTAGCTGGGATCTGGGGTTGTTTATCCTGGAGAGAAGTAGACTCAGAGGTTACCTTATCACTCTCTACAGCTTCCTGAACCGTGGTTTTAGCCAGGTGGAGGTTGGTCTCTTTCACCAGGCAGCAACAGAATGAGGGGATGCAGTCTTAAGCTCCACCAAGGAAAATATACGTTGGATATTAAGAAAAATGTTTTTTACAGGAAATGTGGCAAAATTATGGAATGGTCTCTCGAGGGCTTGGTGGAGACACCATCCCTGTATGTTTAAGAAAAGACTAGGTATGGCAATTGGTGCCATATGGAGGTGTCAGGCAGGAGTAGGACTTGATCTTGAAGTTCTCTTCCAGCCTAGTGATTCTGTGATTCTGTGAATTCATAGAGTCATTCAGCTGAAGTCTCTGTCCCTGTCCTTTTCCTAGATCTCTGTTGCAGATGGAAGCTGCTGGTGCCATTCTCACCTTTAACCCCTAATTTGAATGCAGACAGATGTTCTTGGGTATGTTAATCAGGCACTGATCAATGTTTATGTGGAATTTTTGTATCCTCATGGCACTAAGGAGACTCTTGTGGCACTGTGGAAACTCATGGAACCAAAAAGCCACTGAGACATTGGGGCAGGATGGTACCAAGGAGATCATTGAGATACTGCAGATCTAAGGACATTGTGGTGGCTCCATGGAAACTCATAGGATCATGGGCACTGTGACACAGCAGGGCCTCATGGAGCCAAGGAGTGAATTGTGACTGTACCAAACCTCATGGAACCAAAGGGCCATTGTGGAACTTCAGAACCTTGTGGACCAAGGGGACCACAGTGACACTGTGGGGTCCATGGAACCAAGGGGTCATGGTGACACTGGATCCTCATTGACCAATGGTGCATTGTGACACTGCAGGGCAGTATGGAATCATGGAGACAACTGTGACATTACACAGTGTCATGGCAGCAAGGGGCCATTTTAACACTGTAGGGCCTCATGGGCCCAAGGAACAGATGTGGTGCCATGGAAATTGTGGCAACTGTGTCACCATGGGACTAATTCAACAGCGGATGCTTTGAGACAACTACAAACTGTAATAAACTCACTAAAAGAAGTAGTCTTTCAAAACGACATGGTGTTAGATACTGTAAGAGCCAAATGGGAGGAGTTTGCATTCTAATTTATAGCAGTTGTTGCACTTCTATAGATAAGCCAGGGCAAAAGCAAACCACTGGCTATTTGAGCAGACAATCCTATAGAGCATGCCCAGGAAGCAGGGGTGGAAAGTTCAAGCCCAAGGAAGACTTAGGAGTCTTCACCCAAAACGACCAGCAGGAGGCTGACGACCACCTGCTGCAGAAACCATGCATGTGTTACAAGGGCTCACATTGTCATGTCATTAGAAAATATGTTGCAGTATGAAAGGTAGGAAAAAACAATTTGCCCATTAAGTAGAAAACATATACAACCTAGAACTGTGCAAAGAATGGACAAGTGATTTTGTGGAGCAATGCTCCTCCCTCCGGGTATCAAATAAACAAATTCCTGCCCCATAGGCCTTCTACTATGGAGTAGTCCTGGCTTCTTGCCTCCTTTTCGGGCATCAGAATGCACTGGATTTCAGCATCATCCTGCCCAGGAAAGAACTGGGTCCATGTCTGCATCCCTATTTCAGACTGTACAAGAACACTGTGGACTTCTTCCTATTCTACCTGGAACTGGGCAACAGTGCCCAAGTTCAGCTATTACAGCCCTGCATGGAGAGACTTTAATTCATCTAGGAAGTGTTTCCAAAGGCCTTGTGTGCGATCCTTGCTTAGTACCTTGAGTCATAATTTGTGTCCCGAGAATGTTGGAATGAATTTCTCTTTTGCAATGTGTTTGCTGATCTTTGGTTTTGGAAATGGAGAAGAGATTTTTGGAAGCTTTATTTATTGCAGTGCTTGAAGTTCCCTGTTTGTGGCTTTCCACTGCCATGCTCAGCAGGCACACAGTTCTCTTTGGATATGAGCTAGCAGCACCAGACACACAGCAACTGGAGCCCTGAACATCAGAGATTGGGCTGATGTTTTTGTTAGAACACAAGAAAACATGACAGTGTCTCTGTACAATCTAGTTGTACTGGGAAACTCAGCTGCTGATTGTGTTCTGGTGCTCCTGCCAATCCCTCCCAAAATTATTTCAGAAATTATTTCAGGACTAGCAGCTTCTGCCTTCTGACAGACACCAAGTGTTGCCAGCAGTTGCTCCAGCGCTCCTGCCAACAGCCCCTGTAGCAAGGAGCACAGTCCCCAGTGTGTGTGGGCTTTGGCTCCCTGTGGCACAGAAGCCCCCCGGGGTACAGGTCTCTGGGGCAGGAGCCGGGCACCAGCGCTGCCAGGGCTCGGGGGGTGGCAGATCTGCTTGGGCAGGGACTCAGCCACACCTGCTGCTTTCAGTGTTCACAGGTCCCAGGGGTCAGAGCAGCATTCCTGCCCTTGCCCACACGTTCCTGGTCTGTGTCACAGCCACGGGTTTAGGATGGCCACCAGCCAAGATGTGTCCCAAGGAGGCCAAGCCAGCTTGTGTGCAAGGCCCCGTGCCCTTCCTGCTGCGGCTGCGTCGGCAGCCCTGGGGCTCCTTCTGCTGCCCTGAGCCCGCAGAGCAGAGCAGCGTTTGCCCATGGTTTGAGCCATTCCCAACATTGCTGTTGGGCTGCTTAGGCACTTGGAGTGAGGGATTCCTTGCAACCTGGGCCACTTTGGGTGGGCCGGGGGCAGCTCCAGGGCCAGTGGCAGTACATGCAAGGGCCGTTAGTGACACCGTGCAGCACGGTCACCATGGCATGGAACACGACAGGGTGTCAACGGACCCTTGGTGACATGTGGTGATATAGGAGCTGTTGGAGACACGGCCACACCACAGTGCTCAGAGCACGCGACAGGACAGGACGGGACAGAGCGGTGCCGTGAGGAGCCCCCACACAGCGCACTCGTTCCTGCCTGACCCGGAGCTTCCCTGAGTGTTACTCCTGCAGCTGACTTTGCAGCCAGACTGCGGGAGTGTTTGCCTCATAACTTTCCTGAGGAATCTCTCTAGCAGGTGCTCGTGAGGCCAGACTCCAGCATGGCAGCATTTCTCAAGATCTTCAGACTGTTCTGCAGAATAAAAAGGAGAGGAGCTAGAGTTCACCCAGCTCAACAGCCTGAAGAGCCAGAGCAGTCTCAGCCAAAGCAGGATGGTGAGTGGCAGAGCTGGGCCACAGGGCTGATGGCTCCTGCCAGCATGGTGATATCCCATCCCATCCCATCCCATCCTGTCCCGTCCCGTCCCGTCCCGTCCCGTCCCGTCCCGTCCCGTCCCGTCCCGTCCCATCCCATCCCATCCCATCCCCTGAGGACATGACCAGGGACAGGAGGGAAGAGGGGCCAGGCAGACGCCCTGCAGAACCCGCGCTCCATCCCCTGGGGCATCCTGGGGCTGCCCCTGCCTGGGGAGTGCAGGGCTGGGCTCTGTTCTCAGGCCTCTCACACAGCCCCTCAGCTTTGGCTGCGCTTGCTCTTTGCCAGGTGCAGCCATGGAACAGACACAGGAGCAGGAATCCACCGGTGGCCTCTTTCCCAGAACAGCACAGGTACCTGCAGCCATCCCCACCTGGGCTGGGCCTGCTCTCACTGCTCAGCCCTGCACAGTGTTTGGAGCACTCCATGGAACATCCCTTTCTTCCTGCCCTTTGTTCTCCTGCTACACTTGCAAATTCATCAAATGCATTTGGTAGGAAGAGACCAGCACCACGGGCGCTGGCTCCATGGAGAACTGTGACAGCTCCACCACCAACTCCAGTGCTGCCCTGCTGAATATGCTTGTAGAAGAGGGTTTGCCAAGTCCAAAGCAAGTAAGCAGCCTGTGGCAAGGGTTTGATCCTTCCAGGAATTGTTAGGCCTCCCAAGCCACTGGGGCCTGCTGGTCCCTGTCAGCCTTTGAGGCCATCACAGTGTGAAGGGAAGGGAAACACTTCTCTGGGGAAGCTGGGGACGTTACTACCTCTGGCAGCTTTCCAAGTCTCCCAGTGCCTTCTTCAGGTGCCTGCCATGGTGAAATACATCCACCAGTGGCTCATGGCCAATGAGTCTGATGAGCACAGGCTGGACAGGAAACTGCTGGATCTCACCGAGGCACAGCCCACTGATGTGGTGATGACTCTCCTGAGTGTGGCCCCATCGTGTGACAGGTATGGGAGGGCTCAGGGTTCACCAGCCCATCACCCTGTACAGCCTGTTCCAGGTATCTGACCAACAGGGAGTTGCTGGGCACACTGGCTGCTCCCTTTCCCTGCCCCGGCATGTCAGCCCCTGAGCTTGCTGCCATGCTCCCTCCCTGCCCCTCAGGAGCCTGTCCCCACAGGACTGGACTGTCTGAGTGCTGCCAGCAAGGGACAATGGGCAGAGGCAGAGCTGGCATCCAGCTCAGGCCCCTGCTGCTGCCCAGTCCCTGGTGCTCTGTCTGAGATAGCCCTGAGACAGAGCTCTGATCCTGCAGAGCTGCTGAGACCATGTGGAAGACCATCTTGTGCTCGAGCAGGACTGCGGAGTCGGTGCAGCTGAGACTCCTGGATGTGCTGGGGAGCTGGCCAGAGCACAGCACATGCACCTCCGATGGGGACACAACAAGAGTCTTTGCCCTGGCTGTGAGTTTCTGGAATTGGCCTTTGCTCACCCAAAGGCTGCCTCTCCAGCAGCTCTCCATCTTCCTTCCCCCACTGCATCTGCCAGCCTCAGGTGCTGGGCTGAATCCTGGCCTAGGGGCAGCTTCAGGGGCACCAGGCCCGGTGCTCCCCCTGAATCTCCCCTGGCCTCTCCCTGCTACGCTCGGGCCCTGCCGCACGGACACCTCGGCACTGAGCGCTACCTCGGGCTGTTTGTCCTTTGCAGGCAACTGTGGTGATGTGGAAGATCCTCCAGGTGCCCTGCATCCCACAGATAGTGATGAAGATTTTGCCCCGCGTATTTGTCCACCTGCTCTTCCAAGTGCTCTTCAGCACTCTGGACACACCCATGGAGGTCGATAAATTGTGGAAGGAATGCCAGCAGCAACATGGCTTTGCTGCCAGCCCCAACAGGTTCTCCGTCCCAGTCCCTCTGTCCCTGCCATGTCCCCAGGGAGGGAGCCAGTGCTCCCAAGGTGACCTGAGCTTTGCTCTGCACACAGGTTTGCAGTGCAGACCCTGAAGTCCCTGCTCTGCCAAATGCAGGGTGAGCGTGTGGTGATGGCAGTGGGGCGCAAGTGTGGCTGGGACACGCTGCTGTGTGTTGACACCCACCACTATGCCGTGGCTCTGCTGGCCAGGTGAGACTCCCTGCTCTCCACTGCCCCTGGCATTTTTGCTCTGTTCCTTGGGTGCCCCACACAGTGCGTGTGGTCATGGGCCAGAAGGTCTTGTCACTGAGGGATTGCCAAGCAGACTGGAAAAGGATGGGAGAGGAGAGTGCCCACAGGGAGCTACCTCCCAAAATGGCCCAGGGCCCCTTGCAGGATGGTGGGGAATGACCAGACCTCTGGGAATCAGTCCTGGGAGAGGTTTGTGGCCCTGGCTCACAGTCTTGGTTACTTTTACTCCTGCCAGGGAGATGTCCTGTGTCTCCCCACCTCTGTGTTCCCGGATCTTTCGCTACCTTCTCCAGCTTCTCAGCACACAGGAGCCACGCTGGGATCTGCCTGCCCTGGCCTTCATTGTGGAGGTGAGCCTGATGGCCAGCGCTGCCTCGCTCAGCTGCCTCCGGCTCTCTGGCCTCTCATAGCCACAGCTGCCTGAGACGGTGCCCGTGCTTTGGGCTGCTGGCTGGGCCCAGCCCTGTGGGGTTCTGGCCTCCTGCTGGCCAGGTCCCCTGTCACTGCCCTGTGCCTTTCAGGTCCTCAAGTACCAGGACTTGAGTGGAAGCAGTGGTAAACGCGTCCTGCAAATCTTGTCACGGCACCTGCAGAGCGAGTGCAGGGAGAAGCGTTACCTGGCACTCAGGGCCCTTCTCAAGCTCACTGATGATCCCTTGCTGGTGAGAAGGGGCAGTGCCTCAAGCTGCGCTGGTGAAAGCAGCCCCTTGTGTTGGCTGGGCTTCGTGTGCTGGGGCAGCTGCTCCCAGCTCTCCTGCCTCCCGCTTCAGCTGCCCGAGTGCTTCGGGACTGGCCTTTGGCCTCCGAGGCCTGACGCAGCAGGGTGGGGCTTCACAGACTTGTGTTCCACACAGGCAAGAAGGATGTGCAGCCTGGCTGAAAGTCTTGTGCAGCTGCTGGAGGAAGCAGATGGAGAAATAGTTAGAATGGCAGCGATGGTACTCAGCTTTGTAGTGTTTGAAAACAACAGTCTGATAGCCAGCCCCATCGCCCTGCAGCTGGCTGAGGCGCTGCTGACACTCTTTGACCATGTAAGGCTCTGTGCCCCCAGCCAGGCACGGCCTCTGGGAGCAGCCCAAACACTTTGTGCCCTGTGGATTTGCAGGCCAATGCACAGCTGAGCCCTGCAGCCAATTCAGCTGCTGATGCTGAGGTCTTTTTTCTTCCTTTCATGCAGGATACTAGCCAGGTGCAGCAGGTCTCCATACTGCTTTTCCAAGCACTGGTCACCATTCAGCTGGAAAAGGAAGAAAAAGCCCTGAAGAGACAAGTGCTGCAGAGCCTGATCCCACTCTTCATCCACTGCCATGATAAGAATCGCTGTGTGGCACAGGTGAGGACTCATGGGCTGCCTGTGTCCCCCTGGGAGGGGGCTCGGCGACCTCCTGCCCTGGCACCACCAGGGCTGCAGCCTCCTCCAGGCCTGGGACCAGGGAAGTGACTCCTGTGCCCTGAACTGCGGTGCCATCTCCGCATCTCTGCTGCTCTCCAGGCATCTTGGGAAACGCTGCATTGTGCGGCCAAGTTCCTGCAGAGAAACCATCTTAAAAAGCTTGTGAGGAAGAAGAAGCTGTGGAAGTTCGCCGAGTGCCTGGTAAGGAGGGCCTGGAAGCACCAGGCTCAGGCTGGAGAAGCCCCCTGAGCGCGGCACTCACTGTGTGCGCTTGGCAGCTGTGGCCCTGCCCAGCGCTGCACACAGGGGCCACACGGGCTCTTCTCCAGGCTCCTGCGGCCCCGAGCCGGGTGCCCACGGAGCCCCGGCCCAGCGGGGCTGTGGGGCGGGCTGGCACCGCGGCTCCCCGGGCAGCAGCCGGCCCTGTGCCCCTGCAGAGCCCGGCCCAGCGGCTGCTGGCCGCGCCTCAGGGCTGTGTGGGCAGGGGAGGCCGGGGCCGGGCGCGGGCAGCACCGGGCAAAGGGGCAGAGCCCGCCCCGAGCCTTCCCTCCCGCCGCTCTCCGCAGCTGGCAGAGGACAGGAGCCGAGTGGTCGAGCACGTGCGCCAGGCCCTGCCCTACCTGCAGAGCCCTCAGGAGCCCCTGCGAGAGGCGGCCATCAGGTTCCTGGGTGAGCCCGGTTCCCTCCCCTCTCCGCCGCAGCTCGGCCCCAGCCCCGGCTGCTGCCCCGGCAGCTTCTGCCACCCGGGCCCGATGCCGTGGAGCCCCGGCTGCTCTCGGGGCTTCTGCCGCCCTCTCTCAGCCGTGCCTTGGGCGGCAGCAAGCGGTAAGGGCCCGGGCTGAGCCCTGCCAGGCCACGAGGGCGAGTGGCCACAGGGCTGGCAGCACCGCTGGCAGGGAGCTGTGCCGCTGGGCAGAGCCGTGACCAGGTCTGTGTTCTCAGGGATGGCCGGGCGGTGCCTGAGGGAGCAGGAGGATGAGCTCCAGCTCATCTGTGAGGGTGAGTGAGGGCAGCGGGCTGGCAGTGGGAGCTGGCAGGAGGAGCTGCAGGCCCTGCCCCGGCTGCGGAGGGCTCTGCTCCCTGTGCGGACAGGGGGCGGCGTGGGCAGAGCACACAGAGATTTCAGGGGCAGGTGGGGGATTCATGGCCAGCAGCTTTGGGCTGATCCCAGTGGTCCCTTCTTCCTCCTGGCCATGGCTAGAGCGGGCTGGAATGCCCCTGGCACAGGAGTCTCCTCGGGTTCCTGCAGATTCAGGATCTGACAGTAGCTCTGTTCCTCTCTTTCTCAGCCCTCGAAGATATGGCAGATGACACCAGCCCTGCCATTAGAAAACTTGCAGCTGAAACAGCGTCCATCCTTCAGGCGATGCAAGACCGATTCCGCGAGGCGTGCCAGCGACGGTCTCGACTGTGCGGCAGTGCCTGGCTGTGCTATGGGAGCTCTGCTGAGAACTGAGAGCTGATCTGGGAGGCTCTGCCTGCTGGAGCCACCTGAACCAGCCAGGCAGTGGGGATTTTTCCTTTCTTGAAATTTTTTCTCCTTTTTGTTTTACTTATTGTAGAAATATAGGATGTTATGCAACAGACAGACTCCCAGTAGCTTTCTTTTGCTGCCCAGGGTCTGCAGGGCATTGGGGAATAGGGGGGGAGAAGGCTGCTTGTGCTCAGCAAGCTGCCTAGGTTTGCAGTGTTACACGGAAAATGGCCAGAAGCCCCTTGGCCTTTGCTGGTTGTGCTGAAGCCTTTGTGCTGGCCACAGAGCGGGTGGGCAGGGGCCGGAGCTGCGGGGATCCCTGTGAGACGGTGCCTGGAGATGGCCACGACCCCCGTCCCAGCCAGGAGCCGCCAGCACTGTCCTCCTGCCCGGCTGTTCCTGGATGGATTGCTGAGGGCTCCGTGGTGCCTCTTGCTCGGGCTCCTCTGGAGCTCCTGTGGGGCTGCAGCGCTGCTGCTGGGCAGGTTGGCCGGGTTGGGGGAAGGCCTGAGGGTACGGGGTGCTGGGAGGCCGTGAAGGGATGAGGGGCTGTGGACACCCTGATGGGACAAGGCAGTGGAAGAAACGAGGGGGATGTGTGAGGGAGTGGGTGCCAGGAGGCTGCAAGGGGCCAGGAGGCACCTGAGGGGCTGGGGCGGTGGGAAGCCCTGAGGACTTGGGTGTCAGAGGCCATTAGCAGCCCCTGGGCAGTTGCGTTGTTCCTGACACCTGCCTGCTCTGGTGCTTCCCCAAAGTCTGCCCCAGGCTTGCAGCAGAAGCTTCAGCAGGAGGGTGGGGACACTGCTGAGGTGTCCCTTGCGCTGGCTGCCTGGGGACAAGGAGGGCAAGGCTCCCATGCTGGGGGACAGGACAAGGTTCCCTCCTTGTCGATGCCCAAGGCACATCACTGTGGTTTGTTCAGATACATTGCCTGCCTTTAGGCAAGCATTTCTGATACCTTCAGGAACCTTACACTGGCCCCTGCTAGTATTACAAAGGATACTTACTTTACTAAATTTCCCAGTACAAATAGTTGAGTATTCTGAGTACCTCAGCCCATAAAAGAACGTAGTTGTGCTCTCAGGATTCCATGCGTATCTGGGCCACCAACACGTGCTCATGGAATTGGGCACGATATGCACTCATAGGATGATTATGTTCCCAGCTACTCCTGCAACTTGATTGGTTAATATTCCTGATGGCCTGGAATATCCCAAGAATGAAATTCAATTCTCAAAAGCACATCCTCCACGACATCTGTTCCATGTACTAAGCGCACGACCAATACAAATTATTATTGGAGTTGCACAAGACCTGGCTGCTGGAAAAAAGATTTCTTGGGTGGGATTCTTGGTGGGCTTGGTTACTATATCTCTACTTGATGATGGTGTTCTCACCTGTGTCACAGAAGAAGGGGAATATTTTTCACTAGATTGTAGTCTCTGTCCATTTAGTTTGCATAATGCAAAAATCCTGATAGGAATCGCACAAAAATGAATGCACACACTGCTTGTTAGAAACATCACAGGTGCACATGGTCACTGTAGTAATCTCCTTTACAAGAGGTTTATGAGTTTCAAATTTACAAGCCATAGAGATTTTACATTGAGGCTGGATAACAAAGGCAGGCATGGAGTTAGGTTTTCCTCAATCTTCAACTGCTCGTCATTTATCCTTATAATCCTCAGAATGCTTCATCTGCTTTCCTTGAGCTGTCCATAGTATTTTTTCTTTCCAAACTGCTTCATGGGCATGTATTACTCTGAAGACATACTTGGAATCTGTTCATCAATTGCTGCTTTTTCCTCAGAGGGCACAGGTTAAACTGATTATCTCTGAGCTGACTCACAGAGGTAGAGCTTCTATCCCCTCTTCCTCCATGCTAATCGTATATCCTGATTTTGCTTGATCTTACAAAGCCACTCCCATCTGTGCTCCTGGAATTGGGGTTTCTTTAAGGTCTGGGTGGCTGGAATAAAGTGGACTTCATGATTTTGATAGTTATGTTACAAAGGTTCCTCATCCGTCTGATGAGTAGCCAGGAATGGCTGTTGGATGAACTAGAGAAGAAATTACTTTTGTAATTCCATGTTGCTGCACCAAAACTGCAAGATATATAAGAAATCCTGAGGGTGAAAGCCACTGCCCACCCTTTAACTCAAGGATTGCTGCCACTGAATGTGAGATAAACACAGTTATTTGTGTACCTAGAGTGAATTTCCAGGCTTCTTGGGCCTTTGAAACAAGAGCAGCAACTGCTCGCAGACAGTCGGCATCCCCTACTTACCTCACCCAGTTGTTTTGAAAAGTGTGCTGCTGCTATCTTGTATGGCCAATTGTTTGTGCCAGTGCTCCCAATGCCATTCCTCGCCTCTCAAAAGAGAAAAGCTAAAACAGTTCCCAGACATCTGGAGGCCCAGAGCAGGTGCTCTTTTCAATTCCTCCTTCAGCTTTTGAAAGGCTTTCTTACCTTTGGACGATCATTCCAGGTCTCTGGGATTGTTTTCGGACAGCTGGTACAGTGGCTTAACCAGCAGCCCACAGTTAACACCTCAGTTAATACAGCCTCCAGCCCTTCCCAGAAAGGTTCTCAATTCTTTGGCAATAGTAGGGAGTGGGGTTCAGTGTATGGTTCCTTTGCGTTCTTGTCTTAGTCCCAGCTGCCCTTGGAATATTTTGTATCCTGGATAAGCAACTTCTTGTTTGATTATATGAGCTTGATTTCTGGATACAACCACTTAGTCCCAAGTCATTTCATAGGCTTACTGTGCATTCCAAACAGTCTTTTTTCCTTTCAGTGACTATAAGTAGATCATCTACCTATTGTAATACAATTCCTTTTGTGGACACAAACACAATTCCAATCTTGTGGAAAATTGGGCTCACCCAATTTTCAAGGTCCTTAGCAAACAGTTTTCCAAATGTGGCTGGACTATTCTAGGATCCTTGTGCTTATACAGTCCACATAAGTTGAGTTCTCCTTCCAGTCTCTGCATTTCCCCAGTCAAAGGCAAACAGGTTTTGGCTGCCAGGGTCCAAGGGTGTACACAAGAAAGCATCCTCGAGATCTGACATGGTAAACCATTCATATTCATTTTTAATTTGGCTAGCAAGGCATATGGATTTGCAAGCATTTGGTGGGGATCTCCAGCTCTTTTGTTAAGAGCCTGTAGGGATTGAATCAGACTGTAGTTCAAGCCATCAGGCTTTTCTACAGGTACAATGGGTGCATTATATTCAGATTTACAGATTCCAGTAACAACCCAAATGTTACAAAATTGTCTGATAGGTTTAACACTTTTCATGTTTTCCACCTGAAGTGGATATTGTGTAATTCCTACTGGTCCTGTTCTGTGGGACTCCAGGGTGTTCCCCTGGTTTCCCTGAATGCCTGGAGACCCCCCTGGCAAGGATATCAGAGGCCCTGGCATGGTGCCCAGAGGTCTTGGGGGCTGGACTTAAATCCCTGGAGAAATTTGCAGGCATTGCAGGAAGAATTACAATCCACAAAAAAAAAAGGTAGAGTATAAATTAGACTGTTAGAAAAAGTGGATTTCTAAGAATGTTTATATTAGGGAGTTCGTGGCTAACATGGAGGATTTTGGGCGTGGGACTTCTTTTTCTCCTTCTTCTTTATGCCATCCATGTTGAGTGCCACCCTGGCATTCATTGATTGGTTTGAGACAGAGTTGGACAATGTAATAAAATTGCCATGTATTGGAAAGTAATTGTAAATATTAGGTAGGTAATTTGTAATATATAAGATAAGACCGGCGCTCTGGCAGGCAGAGTGTGCCCTGGATCGAGGTGCTGAACAGGACTGCTGTTAGCTAGAGAAAGAATTCCTTAGATAAGAAACAATAAACAGCCTAGAAAACCTCAGAGAACAGCCTCCTGCAGTTTCTTCGGCGCTGGGGCTGGAAGAACATGGACTTTAAAAACCACCAACATGTCCTGCTGTGGGATCTCAGGTATAAAGAGAGCCCAGCAGGCAGTGACAGTGTTCCACGTCTAAGTTAATGATTTCAGGTTCTGCTGCTCTGGCCTTACCAGGGTTCCAGTCCACCCAGACTTTCGGACTAAGAACTTCTGGTGCCTCTTCTGTTTTGGAAAATCTGTAATGAGAGCCAGACTTGGAACATTGTAATTCTTTTTCATTGACTTGATCTGAACTCCACCAGGGGTAAGCTTTATTTTCAACCTATAATTTGTTCAACAAATCCCTTCCTATGAGGGGTTTTGGGGTCATAGGCATATATAGGAACTCATGTATTCCTACTTTTTTTGCCCAGTTTATAAGATTGTGGTTTTAAAATGGATATCTTCTGCTGTTTGACTTGTGGCTCCAAGAACATTCACAACTTTACCAGGACCAGTTTCTCCCAACTTTACATTTAATACAGAATGTGTTGCATCATATCCCCA
>NW_027636268.1:256840-430099 GCF_903797595.1 Erithacus rubecula
ACCACAACAGCCCTGTGATGTCACACAGCTCTGTGATGTCACACAGCACCCTATGATGTCACACAGCACCCTATGATGTCACACAGCCCCTGTGATGTCACACAGGACCCTATGATGTCACACAGCACACTATGATGTCACACAGCCCCTATGATGTCACACAGCACCCTATGATGTCACACAGACCCTGTGATGTCACACAGTCCTGTGATGTCACACAACCCATGTGATGTCACTCAGCCCCTGTGATGTCACACAGCACCCTATGATGTCACACAGTCCTGTGATGTCACACAACCCATGTGATGTCACACAGCCCCCAGTGATGTCACACAGCCACATGTGCTGTCACACAGCTCCTGTGATATCATACTATCCCTGTGATGTCATACAGCCCCCTGTGATGTCACACTGCCCTGTGATGTCATATAACCCTTGTGATGTCACACAGCCCCTGTGATCTGTGAAGTCACAGTCATTGCTGTGATGTCACACAATCTGCCCTGGGATGTCACACAGCCATTCTGTGATGTCACAGCCTGCTCCAGGATGTCACAGCCCCTCTCTGATGTCACATAGCCACCCCGTGATGGCAGAACACACTCTCTGATGCCACAGCCTTCTCTGGGACATCACACAGCTGCTCTGTAATGTCACAGCCTGCTGTCTGATATCACAGAGCCACCCTCTATGATGGCACAGTCTCCTCTGTGACCTCACTGCCCTCTCTATGGTGTCACACAACCATCCAGTGCTGTCACAGCCCACTCAGCAATATCACAGCCTGTTCCGTGATGTCCTTTTTGCTTTGCAACAATTATTTTCTATTGATATGAAAACATAATTTTGCTAATATAGTTACAATTTAGTTAGCATGAATCACATTTATCACCGTGCCTTAATAGAGAGATAGCCTTCCCTGCCGTGATTTTGGCTTTGGGATTCAGGTTGTTTGGGGGGAATGCCTGCTTGTGGGGGATGGTATTCCCTGTAATTCTTGGTGTTCAGTCCCCTGCCACTGCTGGTCATTGTGTATTTTAGGGTAATGCTGCCATCTTGTGACAAAAGTTATCATTGCAGCAAACTGGTAATCTTGTTCTGTATTGTTACTCTGACTGTGTTGTTGGCTGCTTTGTTTTAGTTTGCTCAGAAGTGGTAGTTAAGATTGACCCCAGGCTGAAAGAGCCCAGCTGTGTAGGCAGGCTCTTTCCATGTGGCTTCAGCGTGAACCAGGAAAGTTTTGAATACGGAGGGGAACCGGACCACTGTAGGGTGAAAGAACAATGTGAGCTTGGCAAGAGAAATTAAAGCAACTTCCTACCTGCAGTGCTGTGCCTTTGACCCTTGGGAATTTAAGATACAAGGGGCTCATATTTGTGGACTGTCAGAGTTACAGTGTGGTGGTTTGAGCATATTTTGAATTGGTGAATAGAAAGGATCCCCCTCCCTCAGTGGTTTGGGCAGGATCCTTGGGAATTTCTGAATCCAGTGAACTATGTATAGAAAGAGGAAATGCTCAATTTTATCTGGAAGGTATATATAGAACTTCAACAGGGAGGTTGGTAGCTTTGTATTGGGAACAGGCTACATAAGAGGATCTGGACATTCAAGAGAGAAGTGGAATAGCTTGGTTTTGCAGGTGTTATGGGGCATTTGGTTGGCACCCCGTGTGGTTACTGTTACAGCAAAGGAATTGTGAAAAACGTTGGTATTGCTTCTCTGAGAGATGACAAGCTCTATTCCCTCAGTGTAAATGGAGGCATCCTAACCAAGCTGATTTTGAACCTGAGATCCTAAAGTTTGTGGCAAATCACATTCAATCCCTGCAACCTGGGCGTGTGTGTGGGAGGAAGATTGGGAAAGAACTGTGAGAGATTGCAAAGAGAGATTTGGGTGGAAATGGGACAGGACAAGAAGGAGGAGGTAATGGGAACTGAACAAAGTAGGGGATCCCTAAAGGCAGTCCACTAGGCTGTATTATTGCACATTGGAAAGATGTTGCTGGGCAAGGGGATTCAGAAAACAGAGAGACCTTATTAGATTTTTCAAGGACTCATGCCCCTTTATATAAATTGGAGAATTGAGCAAAGTGGACACCTAGTGGAACTTTGGATTGTAACACACTATTACAGCTCATGCTACTTCTTAGGAGAGAAGTGGGAGAGGTATCATATGCCGATACACTTTTCTCCATTTGAGATGACCCTGAATGGCAGAGGGACTGTGGGATCAAGGCTCCAACTGACCCTCTGGTACTGGCCCTAGGAGAAGGAGAATAAGAGAGGAAAGCTTAAGTGGTGTTGTTCAGTGTGCAGTATAGGGCAGAGATGTACAAAATCAGATAAGGTTTACCAGATTGTGACTCAGGAGCAAGATCTGGAGGACAATTTTCTCAAGTCTCCCCACATAAGACAGGAAAGGGATGAGGATGAGGATGCAGACTCAGGGGATGCAGACTCTCCTCTGACCACACACCCGACTTGACAACAAAGATATTTCAGGCACCTGTATGAAAGGCAGTGGGACCAGAGGGAGAAATGGTATTGGTTAAAATTCCTTTCTCCACAATCCATGTGGAGGCATGGGAAAAGGTTGCTAAAAATTATGCAGCGATCCAGTTAACACTGGTAAATATCTGTGATATATAACAAAACAACAAAATCCAGATTGGCACGATATGCAATTATTAGTGGATGCAGTGACCAAGACCAAAAAATAATTAATTATAAAAACAGCAGTGTATCTGGCAGAAGATAATTACAAAACCCGGCAATTGGATGTGAAAGATTATTTCCCATTCCAAAATCCACGGTGGGACCCAAACAGATCAGCTGAATTGAGAGAGTTGGAAAGCTATCAGGAGTGATTTGCAAAGGGGATGGAAAGGGCCATTCCCAAAACTATTAATTGGTCAGCTTTATATTGAATCAAGCTGGGGCTCTCTGAGTCACATCCAAATTCCTCGATGAATTAAGGGATGCAATGGGCTGCCACACATCACTGGATACTGGGTTTGATGTAGGGATACAGCAGCTTGTCAATTTATTCCTGGGTCAATCTATGGATGACATAAGACATAAACTTCAAAAGCTTCAGGGGAAGGATGGGACGAACTTAGAGAGACATGAACAAGGTGTCTTTAGTAACTGGGAAGAAGGATATAAACAAGGAATGAGGAAGTTCATATTATCATAAGTGAGAGGGAGAGAGGAAGATGCAGACAGGGATCACCTAGACAAGGTCTGTCCCACTTGGGCAGAGACCAGCGTGTGATCTGTAAGAAATATGGTCACTGGAAAAATTAATGTCCAGAATGAAGACAGAGTGACCCTCAGGAAAAGGGAGACCAGGAAAAGGGAAAAGTGATTGCACATGTGCAAGAAGTCTGAGGAGGAGCAGGAGATCTCACTGAAGGAGATCCACTGGTTGTAAGTTAAAGCTGGGGAGAAAGGAAAAAAAAGTGGAATTTCTAGTTGACATGGGGGCAACATATTCAGTTCTGAATTAAGCTATGGCACCTGTGGAGAAGGATTATATTACAGTAATAGGAGGGACTGGCCAACTTTTAAAAGCATATTTTTGCAAACCATTAAGGTATAGTCTTGGGAAGCAATAGGATATTCATAAATTTCTCTATCTGCCCAGTTTCCTGAGAGAACTTTTAGGGAGACACTTGTTAGAACAATTACAAGTAACCATTAAATTTTAAAATGTGGAGGTTATTCTGGAGGTAAATGATGAACAGTACATAGAGGCATCAATTTTAATGTTAACAGCTGCTCATATGGACGGAGAAATTAGTGAAGAAATAATAAATCAAGTGTTTCTGGGAGTGTGGACCTCCAATGTACCAGGGAGGGTGAGCAATGCACCTCCTATAGTAATTAAACTGAAGGAAAAAAAACCCAATCAGTTAGAATTAAACAGTACCCCTTGAAAAAGGAAGATAGGGAAGGAATTAATTAGTCCAATAGTTGAAAATTTCTTGCAATTCGGGTTGTTAAAAAAGTGCCCATCTGAGTTCAACACTTCCATTTTACCAGTCCAAAAACCAGATGAGTCATATGGGATAGTACAGAATTTAAGGGCTGTTAACAAAATAACTGAAGATCTCTATCCCATGGTAACAAACCCATACACTTTGCTAATGTGCCTAACACCAGAGCTTACTTGGGTTACCATTTTAGACTTGTAAAATACCTTATTTTGCCTCCATCTCCATGAAAACAGCCAGAAAAATTTTGCATTTGAATGGGAAAATTCTGAAGTAGGCACAGATCCCAGCTCACATGGATGGTGTTGCCTCTGGGATTTAGAAACTCTCCTACTCCGTTTGGGGAACAACTTGCCAAAGATCTGGAATCCTGGGAGGCTTCCCCAGAAGGAGGAGTGTTACTGAAGTAATGGATGATATCTTCATAGCCACCCAGATGAAAGAGGCATGGGTAGCCTGGACAGTAAGCCTCCTAAACTTTCTAGGACTTCAGGGATACAGGACATCAAAGAAAAAGACCCAGGTAGTGAACCAAAAGATAATTTATCTGGGTTATGAAATTAGTGTGGGACAATGGACTCTAGGTCAAGATCACAAGGAAGCGATATGTCAAACCCCAAAACCTCAGACAGCAAAGGAACTGTGGACATTCTTAGGAATGACAGGGTGGTGTAGGCTGCGGATACACAGCTATGGGTTGATTGTAAAACTCCTGTATGCGCTCATTGCAAATGGAAACAGAGGCCTCCAGTGGGAAAAAGAGGCCATGTGGGCCTTTCACCAGCTGAAGAATGCTGTAATGCCAGCTGCAGCTCTCAGACTCCCAGGCGTAAGCAAACCATTCTTTGTGGTTTACTGTGAAAAGCAGGGAATTGCCCTGGGGATACTGGCCCAGGACCTGAGTCCATACCAGAGAGCAGCTGCTTAATTATCCAAGCAACTGGACACAACAACCAAGGAGTGGCAGGGATGCCTCAGAGCCCTTGCAGCAGGGATGCTGAATATTCAAGATGCACACAAATCCACCTTGGGCCAGAAAATGACTGTACTGCTGTCTCACACAGTGTCTGCGGTCCTGGAGGTAAAGGGCAGGCACTGGCTCTCCCCACAAAGGTTCCTGAAATACCGAGCCATCATGGTGGAACAAGACAATGTAGAGGTAGTTGGAACTAACATTATCAACCCAGATTCTTTCCTTAGTGGAAATCAAGAGGAACCAGTACACCAAGGCTGCCTGGAGACTATTGAAGCCTCCTACTCCAGTCTCCCTGATCTGAAGGACACCCCTTTGGATGACACAGAATCTGGTTCACTGATGGAAGCAGCGATGTCGTCAGTGGAAAGTGACATGCTGGGTATGCAGTTAGCACCTGCAAAGAGGGAATAGAGTCTGCACCCTCGTCAATAGATACCTCTGAACAAAAAGCTGAGATAATCGCTTTAACCCACATCTAAGAAATCACAAAGGAAAGAAAATAAATATTTATATAGACTCAAGGTATGCATTTCATTTGTACATGCGTATGGAGCCATCTGGATAGAAAGCAGACTGTTAAACTCACAAGGGAAAAAAATCAAATGTGCAGGAAATATTGCAGCTACTGGAAGCAGTTCAGCTACCTGAGCAGGTACCAATTATACACATTAAGGCACATCAGAAGGTGAGCTCATAATTGCAGGAAGGAAATGAGTGGGCAGACAAAGAGGCAAAAGAAGCAGCAAAAGGTGTGATGATGATTGATGGAGTTTTAATTCCAGATGGACGGAAGGTAAGCCAGTATGTTTGTTATGCTTTAAAACAATGCAACTGATAATGGTCTCATTGCTTTAAAAGGCCTGGTTTTGCAATCAAGTATTCACCTTTGCACCTGCCTGAGGACTCTGCATCACTATGGACCCTCATCCACATCAACCCAAGGATCCACTTTGACCAAATAGGGCCTCATGGCACACAGGTGCCACTGGGACATTGCCAGGCCCAGTGGAAACAAGGCTCCATTATTACACAGCAAGGCCTCAAGGCACCCAGTACAGCACTGTGACACGAGGCAGTCTTGGAAACCAAACTACTGCTGGAAACACTGTGGGGCCTCATGGAAGCCAGGTGCCACTTGGATGTTGCCAGGGCACGTGGAACTCAGTATGCATTGTGACACAGCACAGCCTCATGGAACTCAGCAGACCATTGGGACAACCTGGAATCTCACAGATCCAAGGCTCTGCTTTGACCAAGTGGGGCCTCATGGGACACAGGTGCCACTGGGACATGGCCAGGTTTTGTGGAATCCAGTGTCCATTGTGACACAGCACAGCCTCATGGAAAAATGGGGACCATTGTGACACAATGGAATCTCATGGAAGCAAGTGTCAGTTGTAAACATGGTACGACCTCATGGAACCCAGGGACAAGTGGGACTGTGCCATGGCTTGTGGAAGCAAGGGGCCATTGAGGCACAGCTTGGAACCCAGGAGAACATTGTGGGGAAATGGATTCTCACAGAAGGAGGGCTCCATTGTGACAGTGTGGAATCACAATGATCTCCTGGGTTCCATGAGTCTCCGCTGTGTTTACAGCTGACTCTTGGTTCCCCAAGATCCCATGGAGTCACTGTGCTCTGCTGTGATTCATGAGGCTGTGCTGTGTCACACTGGACACTTGCTTCCTCCAAGGCTGGAGATGTCCCAGTGTTTCCATCAGGTCACAATTTCTCACAATGGGGATTCAGTTCCATGAGAATCCATTGTGTCACAATGTTCTCTTTAGTTTTATGAGAGCCTGATGTGTTGACATTTGACTCTTGATTCCTTGAGGTTTCATTGCATCACAATGGTCTCCTCGGTTGCATCAGACCCAGCTTTGTCACAATGCATTCCATGCATTTCTAGTGCATCACAATGGTCTCTTGGATTCCATGAGGACCTGCTGTAAAACAGTGGACACTTGGCTCCATGAGTTTCCATTTCATCAGGATGACCTCTTGCATTCCATGAGGCCCTGCAGTGTCACTATGGAGTTCCATGTGTTCCCATTGTGACACAATGGTCTCCATTGCTCTATGTCGTTGCACCATGGAACTGTGGACACTTGGTTCCATGAGATTCCATGTTGCCACTCTCAAGAAAATCCAGAAATGCCAGAAATTTATGTCCAAAAATGAGACAGAGGAGTCCTTCAACTTCTTTTGAATAAATGGAGAGAGTTCATTGGAGCACACGCTCTCGGGGTTTTTCTCTCTCGAGGTTTCAGGCGGTGCAGCCTCCTTTTATCCTAAACTCCCGGCTGCATGTTGCCCTCTTCCTTTCCCCATTGGCTGAGGTAATAGGAAGGTACAGCCTCCCCAGACCTGCTGTTCCATATCCCCCCTTGAACCTGTCATTTCCCTCCAAATTCAGAAGTTCAGCCTTGTGCAGACCCTTGTCTGTTTCAGGAGCCCATCTGTCTGAGCCCAGTAACAAACCTGCTGTCCAAAGTCAGTAGAAACCTTATGATCTATTTCAAAGACCTTAACACCCATCCCTTCACCCATCAAATGATTTGTAAAGACATTAGCACACATCTTTCCTCTCAGACTGAGTTTACCTGTGCTGCTGACAGTCTTTTAAACCCAGCCTTCAGCCTGACCTCTCTGCTTTTGTAGTTCCAAGGAAGGAGATTGTTGTCTCTTCCCCCCTCCACGGGCAGTCCAGTGTTCAGTCATCTCCAGGACAGCAGGGCCCCACCCCACAGCACTGTGCCCTGGGAAGATGAAAACTATCGCTCTAACTGTCCCCCTGCCTCCTCCTTTTTCCCAGGAACTTGGCCCTGGCTGTGGGGTTTACTGGTGGTTGTCACAGGAAAAAGGTGACACTGTGGAACCAAGGGTTCATTGTGACACAGCAGGGCCATGTGAAGCCAAGGAACCATTGTGACACTGCAGATTTAAGGAGAATATTGTGACACTAAAGAAACTCATGGAACCAAGGGTCCACTGAGACATTGTGGGGACTCATGAAACCTACGGGGCATTGTGACACTGCACAGACTTGTGGAACCAAGGAGACACTGTGGTGACACTGTGGGGCCATATGGAACCAAGGATTCCTTTTTGATACTGAGGAACCTCATGGAACCAAACATTGTGAGACTTTGAAACTACAGAGATCATTTTTAAAGTACTGAATGTCAAGGAACCAAAAGTCCACCTGACAGATTAAAGTGTCATGGAACCAAAAAGAGCATTGTGGCACTGTAAGGCCCCATGGAACCAAATATCCATTGCGAATGTATGGAACCTCATGGAACCAAGAGTCTGTGCTGACACAGCAATGCCTTGTGGAACCAAGGAGTGCAAAGGTCTCAAACATTCCTTGCAGGTTTCTGCCTTGGAGAAGGGGAACCTCCTTGGTGGCACCTTGGGCTTGGCACACACCTGAGGAGTGTGTCTCTTTTCGATGGGGAAACATAAAAGTTTTGGATTACTTAAAAAAACCAAGAAAACATCTTTTGGCCCGACTGCAGTCAGTTATCCAGCAAAGCAGGTCCCAGGTGAATGAAGACAGACAACATGGGGTTGGGGAATGTGGAGCAAGGTTGTCCAGAGTGGGTCAGACCTCAAGACACAGCTTCTCTGAGCAGGACAGACCTCCCGAGGAGAAAACATGGACTCAATACCAATCACAGAATGCTGCATCACCTCTGCTCTAAAGAGAACAGTAAAAAACAGGAATGTGAATTTCTTAGACACTCTTTGAAATATTTCTTCATAACAGTATCGGGGAATCTCCCTAATGATGTGCACCAGACCAGAGGGAAATCAAGGCAGGACTTGCTTTGTCAGGACTTGCTTGATCCCAGTGTTCCTCATGGTGCCTTTGGTGCTGAGACGTTGAACCTCACACCTGAGAGGAGATTGCACAAACCTTTCCAGGAATCAAAGTCAGAAGAAAAACCCAAAGCATTTCAGAGCATTAATGGGTCCCTCTGAGGTCCATCCCCACCACAGGTTCCTCATGGACTTCTTGAAGGAGAGAACTGGAGGCCATGATTGCACAAATTTTTTTCAGAGACTCAAAGGAAGGAAAAAGGAAAGTACCCTAAAAAACTAAAGTACCTTGAAGCATTAATGAGCCCCACTGAGTGTTGTTACTGACAAAGGATCTCAAGAGACTAATTAAAGCAGATAATTGGAGGCCATGATTGCACAAAGCTCTCAGAAACTCCAAGGCAAAAGCAAAACCCAAAGTCCTTGGAAAAATCTGCAGTCCCTGGGAGCATGAAGGAGCCCCCAGGGACATTCCTGACCAAGGCTCTCCAGGGACTGGTCCCAGCAGATCCCTGAGGCCACTGGGATGTGGGGGGGATGCTGAGGGCAGCACAAGGGGTGACAGTGCCCAGCCTTGCTGGGGCTGTGCCAGGAGGCCCCAGTGCCTCAGGACAAGGTGTCTCCTCCCAGTCCTTGGTGGCACAGACCCTGCTGTGCCCCAGGGCACCAAGACTTGGCTTCTCTTTGTGCCCACCTGTAATCTCTGCCTACAATTTCCTCCTCTGACTGGAACATGGTGACACTTTCGCACTTCTTTTCCTCAGTGGGACCATTAAAACTTCAAGCAACTTTGGAGATTTAATCTGACTTGGAATTCTTGAGAGTTTTCTATACCTCCCTCTCAGCGACTGATGTTCAGGGCCTCAGCAGAACCCCCCAAGAGGATCATTAAAATCCTTGTGCTGTGTTTGTGCTGCTGAGCTGGGCTGGGCTCCTGGTGCAGAGGGTCACCTGAGCAAACAAGAAGAGCTTCAAAAAGACATTTCTCTGTTTGAGCAGCTCTTCTCAGAGCCCAGCAGGGCTGAGGGCTCTGCCTGCAGCATCCAGGAACAGCACAGAGGCACAGAGATCTTCAATCAGCCGTTTTTGGGAAGATGCTCAGACATGACTTGGGCAGAATCACTACCAGTCCTTGACACAGGAAGCCTCTGGCTGCAGGACAAGGCAGCTGCAGCTCCTGGAGTGATCTCCTAAAGCTGGAACATCCCAATGCCTGCAGACTCTGTGAGTACATTCTCTGATTCTATCTTGTGTAGAGCAGCCAGGGCTGCCCAGGGCTGTGCTGCAGAGCAGGGTCCTACAGCCCAGGGAGCTGTGATGGGACAGGGACACTGTTGCCAGTCAGGAACAGCTCTCAGCCAGCCCTGGGAGCTGCTCACAGCACTGGGGGACAGGGTCTGGGTGGAAAGAGATTGCTGGTAAGGCTTGGAAATGTTCTCCTTGTGTGGTGAGGATGCTGCTTTGTTCAGGACTCATGTGTCATGACTCTAGCATGACATTTCACTCTAGAATATTTTGAATTAGATTATACAGAGAGCATAGCAAGGCAGGAGCTGTTGTTAAATATACTGCTCTGGGTTGCCTGGATGGGAAATAGCACACTGATATTCATCACTTAGTTCAGGTTGAGAAAAAAAATTAAAAAAAAATAAAAATCTCTACATCGTAATAAACAAGGTGAAGGGAGAAATCAGCACAAGGTCCCTTACAGACAGCATCACTGTCGCTTTTCCAGCCTCCTCAGGGATGCTCTGATTCTGCCATCAAAGGCTGCAGAGGCAGAGCTGGCCCTGGGAAGTGCCCTGTGCTGGGAGGGGTCTGCAGAGACTGGGCTCAGGCAGCAATTGCAGGGCCCAGCCCTGGCACAGGGATGCAGCTGCTGGCAGGGACAGCTCCAGGCAGCAGAGCCCTGGGCAGGCAGTGGGGGGAAAGTCCCACCAAAGCTGGGCTGGCATACTTAAATTCTCTCCAAACCAAATTATTCCATGATTAACTTTTTTACAGGTCCCCGTGCCAAGACACAGCAAATGTCCAACCGCAGCTCCATCAGCCACTTCCTCCTGCTGGCACTGGCAGACACACGGCAGCTGCAGCTCCTGCACTTCTGCCTCTTCCTCGGCATCTCCCTAGCTGCCCTCCTGGCCAACGGCCTCATCATCAGCGCTGTAGCCTGCGGCCACCACCTGCACACCCCCATGTTCTTCTTCCTGCTCAACCTGGCCCTCACTGACCTGGGCTGCATCTGCACCACTGTCCCCAAAGCCATGCACAATTCCCTCTGGGACACCAGGAACATCTCCTACTCAGGATGTGCTGCTCAGGTGTTTCTGTTTATATTCTTCATTTCAACAGAGTATTCCCTCCTGACCGTCATGTGCTACGACCGCTATGTGTCCATCTGCAAACCCCTGCACTACGGGACCCTCCTGGGCAGCAGAGCTTGTGTCCACATGGCAGCAGCTGCCTGGGCCAGTGGCTTTCTCAATGCTCTGCTGCACACAGCCAATACATTTTCCCTGCCCCTGTGCCATGGCAATGCCCTGGGCCAGTTCTTTTGTGAGGTCCCACACATCCTCAAGCTCTCCTGCTCCAAATCCTATCTCAGGGAATTTGGGCTCCTTGCAGTTAGTGCTTGTTTAGGATTTGGCTGTTTTTTGTTCATTGTTTTCAGTTATGTTCAGATCCTCAGGGCTGTGCTGAGGATCCCCTCTGAGCAGAGACAGCACAAAGCCTTTTCCACCTGCCTCCCTCACATGGCAGTGGTCTTTTTGTTCCTCATCACTGCAATATTTGCTCACCTAAAGAGTCCCTCCATCTCCTCCCGATCCCTGGATCTGACCCTGTCAGTTCTGTACTCAGTGGTTACTCCAGCCCTGAACCCCCTCATCTACAGCCTGAGGAACCAGGATCTCAAGGATGCAGTGCGGACCCTTATGACTGGAGGAGTTCAGAAACATTAAATTGCTTGCCAATTTCTGCAAATCATTTGCAGTAAGAGTCATCTTTGATATTTCTTGTTGATTTTGTTGTGGTTTTTTTCTCTCCTTTGTTTTCGTTTTAAATATTTTCCACATATAAACATCATTATTTCTACCCTTTCTCATTTGTTTTCTCTCCAGCTTTGCTGTAGCCACAAACTGTGGCCAGAGACCTTTCCAGCCCCCTCCCTCACGTGTTCGTGGGGAATCTTTTCACAAGCACTGTCTGAAGCCCCCCTCCATCACCTCCCCACCCCTGGATGTGGCCCTGTCAGTTCTGTACTTGGTGGTGTATCCAGCCCCAATACAGCCTGAGGAACTAGGAGTTCAAGGATGCCCTAGGAAAGCTAGGCCTGGATACATTTCTGAAGGTAATATCTTCCTATTTTCTTCTGCAGTGCATTCAGTGAAACACATTACATTCCAAGCCTGTCTTCCAAAGCTTTTAATAGTGCTACAAGTAGGAGGACAGGCTTTCCTACTTTTTTCTTGTGATTATTTTCACCCTAAATATTTTGTCGTCTTCCCTTATTGAGTTCACTCTCTAACTTGATTCAAAAACTATGTAAATTTGGAATCATGGTCTGTGTGTGTTTAAATAAATTAAATGTTCTTGCAGAGATTCATTTATCAAATATCCTCACTCTCTTATCTCTCATTCTACTTGTCCAGCTTCTCAATATTTTCTTTCAACACTGAAAAACAATGAACCCAAATTGCTCAGAGTGAAGCAATGTCCAAAAGCAGCTCCATCAGCCACTTCCACCTGCTGCCATTGGCAGACATGCAGCAGCTGCAGTTCCTGCACTTCTGCCTCTTCCTGGGCATCTCCCTGGCTGCCCTCCTGGCCAACGGCCTCATCATCAGCACCATAGCCTGCGGCCACCACCTGCACACCCCCATGTTCTTCTTCCTGCTCAACCTGGCCTTCACTGACCTGGGCTGCATCTGCACCACTGTGCCCAAAGCCATGCACAATTCCCTCTGGGACACCAGGAACATCTCCTATGAAGGGTGTGTCACCCAGCTTTTTTTATTTCTGTTTTTCATTTCAACAGAGCTTTCCTTCCTGACCATCATGTGCTACGACCGCTACGTGTCCATCTGCAAACCCCTGCACTACGGGACCCTCCTGGGCAGCAGAGCTTGTGCCCACATGGCAACAGCTGCCTGGGCTAGTGCCTTTCTCAATGCTCTGCTGCATACGGTCAATACATTTTCCCTGCCCCTGTGCCAGGGCAATGCCCTGGGCCAGGTCTTTTGTGAGGTCCCACACATCCTCAAGCTTACCTGCTCAAATTCCTACCTCAGGGTACTTGGGCTCATTGCTCTTAGTGCCTGTTTATCATTTGGTTGTTTTTTGTTCATTGTTTTCTCCTATGTGCAGATCTTCAGAGCTGTGCTGAGGATCCCCTCTCGCAGGGACGGCACAAAACATTTTCCACCTGCTTCCCTCACCTAGTTGGGGTCTCCCTGTTCTTCAGCACTGGCACATTTTCCTATCTGTAGCCCCCCTCAGTCTCCTTTCCATCCCTGGTTCTGTCCCTGTCAGTTCTGTACTCGGTGGTGCCTCCAGCCTTGAAACCCCTCATCTACAGCCTGAGGAACCAGGAGCTCAAGGCTTCAGTGTGGACACTGATGACTGGCTGCTTTCAGGAACATTAAACTACAGGCCAATTTCTGAAAATCACTTGTAATAAAAGTCATCTTTGACACTTCCTGCTGGTTTTGTTTTGAAGATTCTTTTACATTGTTTTACCTTTTTTTTTTTTTTTAATATTGTCAACAAAGAAATTTCATTGGTTGTGCCATTTCTAATTTGGGTTCTCTTCTCCTTCCCTGTGGCCACAAAATGTGACAATGCGGGTCTGCACTCTCAGAGGCCTTAAATGAACTAAAGGATATCCCAGCAAAGTTTTCACTGGAGATCCCCATTTTGTTTCCTCCTCTGGAGCTGCAGCAGCAATATCTGTATGCAGAGCTGAGGGCAGGTCAGTGCTGACACAGCATCTGTGCCCAGCAGCAGCACTTGGTGGTGCCAGTGCTGCTTCCATGCCACTGCCCTGCTGCCTTCTTGCTCCTTTTGTTGCTGCAGGGCCTGAGTGCTCTCAGGGCCAAGCACAGCCCTGGGGGTGGCAGTGCCGGGGCTGCAGCAGGGACAGGCCATGGGCACTGCTGGGACAGCTCTGATGCCTCAGGGCACAGCCTGGGGGCTCCAGGCTCCTTGATCAGGCTCTCTCCAGAACACTTGGCCAGGCCAATGCTGAGCAGAGAAAACCCCTGTGAGCAGCCCCAGGCTGGCCGTGGGCAGGCTGGGGGCAAAGAGCATGGCTGGTGCTCTGCAAGGTCCCTGCAAAGGGGAGACGCTGGCAAGGAGCAGCAGAGCAGGGGCTGATCCATCCCCACTGTGCTGGACAGCCCAGGGCAGCGTCCCAGAGCGTCCTTATGCACCTGCCAACAACATCCCCCCTCTGCAGCCCTGGCCTCTCCCCCAGCTCACACATCCTGCCTGGCATAGACATGGCAGCACGGGCTGAGGAGCCCCTGTTTGCACTGCACAGAGCAGGTGTCAGCACCCCCATGGTGCTGCTGTGAGGAGATGGAGCTGAGTGAGCACAAATGCCATCAGCCCCTGGGGCCAGCAAGGGCTGGGGGCTGGGAGGGAAACTACTCAGGTTTGTCGTGGCCTCTGAAGTCAGACAGAAAGTTTTTTCCCATGAGCTGTGTGTTTCCTGTTCCACTGCAGATGTTGTTATTCAGAGCCAAGGCTGCCTGACCATTACTCCTAAACTGCCCTGAGCATTTCATTGGCCTCACCTTGGCTTTCTTTTCTCTTTCCTACTCCACAGTTCTTCCTCTTGCCCATTACTCTTCCCTCCCCTGGTGCATTCATCTGGCCATAATTGCTTGCATTTTAGTTATAAAATTATATTCAGTATTAATTATAACTGTAAGGTCTCAAGGCAGTTGCTGGACACTATGCACACCCACTGAGCAAAGCCACTGACCACTCCCAATGACTGCTTATCACTGCCCAGAGCCCACACACTACCTCCACTGACCATTTCCTCACTAACCACCCCATTTACCACACCCACCTACTACCCCCTACTTACCTCACCTACTTACCACCCCCCCACTGACCAACTGACCACATGGTACTGACCACCCCCAGTGCCCACACCAACTGGCTACTCCACTGACCACACCCACTGACCATAACATCTGACTGCATTCCTACTGTCCACACACACTGCCCACACCCCTGACTACTCCCACTGGCCACACCCACTGGCCACATACTTGACCACACAGTAATGACTACCCAACTGACCACACCCCAGTGACGACCCCACTGACCACCCCCACTGACCCCACTCCACTGACCACTCCAACTCACTACTCCTTCCCTGACCACACCCACTCACAACATCCACTGACCACAACCATTAACCACACTCCAATGACAATCCAACTGAGCACACCCACTGACCATTTCCCACTTATAACTTTCCACTGCCCACCCCCACTCACCACATACACTGGCCACAACCACTGACCACACTCACTGAACACAGTCATTGTCAAGACACCAATGCCCATACCCCACTGACCACACCCACTGAACACCTCCACTTACCATATCTCCACTCACCACACCCACTGCTGCCACCCACTCACCACAATCCACTGACCACTCAACTGAACAAACTGGTGACTCAACTGACCTACCCCAACTGATCACACACCATTGACCACATCCACTGACCACCCCAATGACCATACCCACCGGCTGCACTCACTCACCACAATGACTGAGCACATGCCACTGACCACCCCCCGTAACTGCATAAACTGGCCATACCCCCATTGATGACACCCAATCACCACAACTGACCACACCCCAATGACCTCTGAACTGACCATACCCCAACTGACCACACCCACTGACCATCCCCACTCACCATGTACACTGACCACAGTCTACTGACCACCCAGTCTACTGTATGCCAATTCACCACATACCACTGACCACACCAATTGACTGCACCCACTGACCACACCCCAGAAACTTCCTGACTGACCATACCCCCACTGATGACCCCCACTGATGACCCCCACTGACTACATCCACTGACTACACCTTCACTGACCACTTGCACTGATCGCTCCCCACTGCCCAAAATCCAAAAACAACCCAACAGACCACACCCAATAACCACACCCACTGACCACTTAACTGACCACATCACCACTGACCACAACTACTGACCACACCCCACTTCCCACACTGCAATTACTACCCAAGTGACCACACCACCATTGACCACACCCACCAACCATAACCCATTGATGACCCATTAACCCCACCCACTTACCACACCCTAGTCACCACCCAGCTGACCACATCAACACTGACAACACCCCCATGTATCACCCCACTGACCACCCCAATGACAACACACACTGATCACACCTCAGTCACCACCCTGCCTCTGAGCACATCTACCAACCACACCCACAGCCCATACCACTGACTACACCCATTGGCCACCCTGCACCTCTCACATCCAGTGACCACTGCCACTGACCACACCAACTGACCACCCCGAATGCAACTTTCCAACTGACCACAGCACTGACCACACACACTGACCACAGCCACTGTCTGAGACAGAGAAATTAAGAATTAAGAATCAAGCATCAAGAAATGCTTTGACTAAAAGGGAGCTAACAAAACTATATGGAATGCTTAAACATTTACTGACCTTACAAAAATAGGAGGAGAGCAACGTTACAAGATGTGATAAAGAGCTAGAATGTGCAAACAGGATGCAAGGACAAAGGCACCACACAATAAGGGAGTTTTTCAGACTCCTAAGCCAGGAAAAGTGGTATCAAAGTCCAGAAGATGACCAAAGGACTAAAAAGAGAGCATGCACAAGGAGACAAGCTGAAAAGTTCAGCTGAGAAGAATACTATTTACCTCAGCCTAAGGACCTCCAGACAACCACCAGAGCAACCAACAAGGAGAAGTGATCAGTTGTGAAGAGACATGGAGCTAATTTAATAGAAAATGGGGACAGGCAGGATTAGTAAACGAATATGTATTAGGTGCATTGTGCAATCCTAGTTGGTAGAGAATAAAAAGAGAGGCACAGGTCGCCAAATGTATGCATGTTTTTGAAGGAGCTATCCTGCATGCACCTCAACACTGAATAAATACATTCATACCCTTATAACTTTTTTGTGGATTTTAGAGGGTTTTCCCACATTTCATATTAGCAAGCCAGCCAGTAGGTCTCTGCCTGCTGTGGTAGCAGCCAAGGAGCAGATGCCCTGGGGCACCCCAGGACCTTCCCTGGAGGGATCTTGAACCTTGGCTCGCTCATCATGGGGACAAACAACCACCTGCTGGCATTGCAGATAAAATGGTATGTATTAAATATCAACAACAAGACTGCTAGTAAGTCGAAAAGAGAAGTCTGATGTACAGCACAGTCCTGGTGGGCTTGCAAGCAGCTGGGCAAGTGGAGGGTCAGAGACAAAGGGAGAGGGGTTGATCCCCAGCCAATAGCACGGCCAACGGAGGGGTCTCACTGAGCTAAGAGAGCAGCCTGCTGGGACCCTGGGGATGAGCCTAGTGAATCCTTGTTTTTGCTGCTATTTTGTGTGAGTGCTAAGTCCGGACATGTTGAATCATTGAGTGTGTCAGTGACTGAGTGAGTGGGTCAGCCACTGACAAGTCTGGTTGCTTTGGCTTCCTGAGGGCTGGCTCTCATATCCCTTTGAAACACTGGCACTCTGTGCTTTCCTAATTAAAAGAACTCTTCTTCCATTCCAGGCACCCACAACCAAAAATTGAGATTCCACCTCCAAAAATCCCTATATCTAAGAATAAAAGGCATCAAGAGAGACAGGTCTATCTGGCTTGGCCTAAGGGTGACCACCTCTCATCTTCTCCCACAACACTTAGACATCATGCTTTTCTTTCCTACAGGAAAAAACGGTGTCACTCCACCAGACCCCCATGGCCAAAACTGGGATTCCACCTCCAAAACTCTGTTCACCCAAGGATTGCTTCTACGTGCAAGCTGCTCAGACATTCAGGTCAGGCTACCCTTGACCACTTGGGAGCTGCCTCTCACTGCTTTTGAAACACTGGGGCTCAGTGCTTTCCTTCCTGTGGGAAAAAATCTTCTGTTTCATCAAGGTGTCCATGATCATAATTGATATTCAACCCCCCAAATTCTGTATATTCAAGGATTTCTCCATGACCAAAGCTACCAGGCCAAAAATGTCTGTCTGGCTTGGCCTCCCATGAACTACCAGTCTCGTCTTCTACCTTTCAAACACTTGGACTTTGTGCTTTCCTTCCTATGGAAAAAGAACCATCCTTCTCTACGCAGGAATGGCTGAATGTGGAATTCCACCTCCAAAATTCCTTATATCCAAAGGTTCCTTTCAGACAAAAGCTGCCAGGATAGAGAGGTCTGCCTCTCTTGCCTTGGTCTCTGATGGCCACTTTTCATCTGCCCCTGAAATACCCATGTTCCGTGCTTTCCTTCCTGTGGAAAAGAACAGTCATACTCCTTCAGACATCCATGTCAGAAATTGATATTCCACCTCTAAAATTCTGTGTATCCAAGGATAGCTCCCAGACAAATCTGTCACTACCAATCTGGGTTGCCTTGGCCTCCTCAGGGCTCTCTCATCTAGCACCAAACATTGGGGCTCAGTGCTTTCCTTCCAATGAAAAAGAACTGTTATTCTCACCAAGGTGTCAATGGCCAAAACTGGGATTCTACATCTAAAATTGCATCTATCCAAGGATTGCGCCCAGACAAAAGTATCCAGGACACAGAGGTCGTGCTGCCTTGTCCTCTGGTGATTTTCATAGACTATGAAAAGAATGTTTTCATTTGCCACCACACAGGAGAGAGCCAATAATCTCCCAAGGTGGGGTTCGGAGGCTGCAAGAACATGAACACTCTTTATGAATACTGGAGCTCAGTGTACTCAGTGGAGTGGAGACAGAGGACAGCAGAGGAGAGCCCTGGGAAGGATTGAAGGGTATTTTCAGGGATAGTGGATCCTTTTGACATAGTAGAGAACAGACAGAAAAAGAATAAATGCCAAGGGCACCTGCTGGACATAAAAAAAAAAAGGAATTTCTCTCCCAGAGCCAGGCTGTGGAGAAACACATCCCTCAGAAGGAGTCTGGAGCAGCCCAAGGCTTTGTGTGGCCAGGCAGAGACAGGCAGGAGGTAGAGCTGTCAGCAAAGGAAGGGTCAGCGAGGTGGGGCAGCCGGGGGTGACAAAAACTTGCAGGGATAGAGGGCAGGGCATGGACACCGTAGGACAGCCTGGGCTGCAGAGGGCACAGGGATGGGCAGCAGCTGAAAGGCCCTGCCAGAGCCAACTGCTGCAGCACTTGGGCCATGGCTGCTGGCCCTGGGCCTGAGGCCAGCAGGGAACAAGTGAGCCTTGCTGTGCTAGGGCCTCATTGCCTCCTTGTTCCTGCTCAGCAGCCTGGCAGGGACAAGGCCTGTTGGTGAAGAAATAACAAAGACTTATCAATGCCTAGCAAGTAGTTCTGAAACAACAGATGAAATAGAGATGTTAGCAGTATTTGACATAGATGCTGAAAATAGTTATGCTAAGGTTTGAGGCCTTTTCCTTTGTTTAGATAATATCAAATACCACACATACCAAAGTACCAACAGACATCCTCTTCCAAGCCTGGCAAGAAAGGTCTGAAGAAAAGGATTAAAGCAATAAAACATGGTAATTTAGTCGTTCCTATAGGTTGCATGCAAATACTAAGAAATTTGTGTATTGTATTAGATTGGTTTTTGGAATTTAGAATATTCATTATGGAAAAATACTTATTGTACTGCAAATGGAAAAACTCTCTCTTGCTTCTTAACTCTTGTCTCTTGCCTCTCTCTTCTTACCTCTGATCTCTAACCTCTCTCTAAACTCTCTCTCTTATACCCACACTTGTAATGAAATACAAACCTGAAGAACAGAAAATAATAAGCTCCTGAGTCTGTCCAGCGAACGTCCAGAAACCCACCTCCCACACCACCCATGGTCCTGCCCTTGGCATTGCACATCCCCAGACTCCAGTGCCCTGGGAAGAGCCTTGAGCAGTGAGTGAGGGACAGGATCTGCCTTGCCAGTGGCTGGGGCTCAACCCTTGGCCCTTTGCATTCCTGAAACACATCCAGATTTGCACAGCATCTAAAACACATTTCCTTAGCTTGTTCTCACCTCTAATCACTACTTTCAGTGTTAGGCTCTAACTGGAATCTGGGGACAGTTTCGCAGTCGTGTCCCACAGTGGGATCCATTAAAACTTCAAGAAACTTTGGATTTTACTATGAGTTCTTGAGAAGATTTTTGAACACTCTCTCAGAGACTGAGTTTGATGTAAACAACACCAAAGCCCTGAGGGGGTCATAAAACTCTTGGTGCTGTGTCTGTGCTGCTGAGCTGGGCTGGGCTTCTGGCACAGCGGGAGCTCCAGGCCACCAAGAAAAGCTTCAAAAAGTCAATTCTGCTAAGGAGCAGTTTCTCTCCCAGCCCAGCAGGGCTGAGGGCACTGCCTGCAGGCACTGAGGGGACAGGAACCAGGCACAGACAGGCTAAAGGCAATCAGGACTGGGAAGACATTGAGCTGAGAATTCACTTGGAGAAACATCTTCACAGCCCTCAACATGGTGAGTCTGTGGGTGCAAGGCAATGTCCCCTGTGCTCCTGGAGGGATCTCCTGGAGCCAGCACAGCCAACAGCCTGGGGGATGTATCAGGAGGACTCTCCCAGTTTGTCTGAGGCAAAAGACAAAGAGGAAGAGGATGTGCTGCAGAGCAGGGCTGCCCTGGGCACTGTCAGAGGGACAGGGCAGGATGGCTCCTGCTGCCAAGGATGGTTGCAAGGGCTGAAGCTGGGGCTGCAGTCAGCGCTGCCCAGGACTGTCCTGCAGAGCAGCTCCTGCAGCCCTCAGGGCTCTTGGCCAGCCCAGGGCATGTGCCACATGCCAGGGACTGCTCTCAGCCTGCCTGACAGCTCCCCATGGACTGTGGGGAGAAGACAGAGGTGGAGAAAGCCACCCCCATCAGGGCAGATTTCTCCTGTTGTGGAGATGGTGCTGCATGGCCAGGGCTGTTCTCAGCTCTCTTCTCAAGGCAAGGGAAAGGGGCTGTCAGGTGTGTCTGTGTCACTGAGACTCCTGCACTGTCCCACTGAGCATCAGCAGATCTGCCTCACATCTCCCTCACAAAGTGCCTCCTCACCCTCCTCTGCCTACAGACAGCAGCAGCAGCACCTTGGCTTGCAGCATCTCAGTTTGTCTGAGCTGCCCTTAAGGCCCTGCTGCCAGGGAGATGCCCCAGGGCAGTGCCCTGTGCTGGGCAGAACTGAGCCCCCAGGGCTGAGCTGGGCTCTGGCAGCACTAGTACGGACAAGCCTTGGACAGAGAAGAGAAGCTCCCATTAGGCACAACTCCATGCAGCAGACAGCCAGATCAAACCTGGATACCATCCATCTTCAGGTTCCTAGGGAAAGAGAGAAGGATTCAGAGAAATTGACTTTGAAACCGGACATTTCAAAGAGTCCTCTTTATTTTTGCAGAAAATTTTAAGTGCAGTCACCCTGGAATACAGAGAGGTGTAATCACCAAGTGCCAGCTGCGTGGGGCCTACAGGTGTGACTGCTCTGGGAGTGGGAGTCCTTTTTTCCCTCTGGGCCCCCCAATGTTCAGGCTGAGAGCAATGCTGAAAGAGGATTTCTGTCCCTTCAACCAAGGGGGCAATGCATTAACAGCAAAACCAACAGCTTAAAAATTTAAAAAATAGGAAGTGACATTTCTCCAAAGAAAGAAAAGAATTTTTGTGTAAATTACTGAGAACAAAAGCATAGGATTGACTCATGGAAATCTGTCTCAGCGTATCAATGTCTTCTTTCAACAGTCCACAATGGCCAGAGTGAAGAAATGTCCAACAGCAGCTCCATCAGCCACTTCCTCCTGCTGCCATTGGCAGACACGAGGCAGCTGCAGCTCCTGCACTTCTGCCTCTTCCTGGGCATCTCCCTGGTTGCCCTCCTGGCCAACGGCCTCATCATCAGCGCCGTAGCCTGCGGCCACCACCTGCACACCCCCATGTTCTTCTTCCTGCTCAACCTGGCCCTCACTGACCTGGGCTGCATCTGCACCATTGTCCCCAAAGCCATGCACAATTCCCTCTGGGACACCAGGAACATCTCCTATGCAGGATGTGCTACTCAGCTCTTTTTCTTTGTGTTTTTCATTTCAGCAGAGTATTTTCTCCTGACCGTCATGTGCTACGACCGCTATGTGTCCATCTGCAAACCCCTGCACTACGAGACCCTCCTGGGCAGCAGAACTTGTGCCCACATGGCAGCAGCTGCCTGGGCCAGTGCCTTTCTCAATGCTCTGCTGCACACAGCCAATACATTTTCCCTGCCCTTGTGCCATGGCAATGCTCTGGGCCAGTTCTTCTGTGAAGTCCCACAGATCCTCCAGCTCACCTGCTCAAATTCCTACCTCAGGAAACTTGGGCTCCTTGCTGTTAGTGCCTGTTTATTATTTATTTGTTTTGTGTTCATGCTTTTCTCCTATGTGCAGATCTTCAGGGCTGTGCTGAGGATCCCCTCTGAGCAGGGACGGCACAAAGCCTTTTTCACCTGTCTCCCTCACCTGGCCGTGCTTTCCCTGTTTGTCAGCACTGGTATATCTGCCAACCTGAAGCCCTTCTTCATCTCCTCCCCATCCCTGGATCTGTCACTCTCAGTTTTGTACTCAGTGGTGCCTCCAGCCCTGAACCCCCTCATCTACAGCCTGAGGAACCAGGAACTCAAGGCTGCATTGTGGACACTGATGACTGGCTGCTTTCAGGTACATTAAACTACAGGCCAGTTTCTGAAAATCATTTGTAATAAAAGTCATCTTTGACACTTCTTGCTGGTTTCATTTTGGAGGTTCTTTTACATTGTTTTACCTTTTTAAAAATACTGTCCATAAAGAAATGTCATTGGTTCTGCCATTTCTAATTTGGTTTCTCTTCTCCCTCCCTGTGGCCACAAAATGTGACAATGTGGGTCTGAACTCTCAGGGGCCTTAAATGAACTAAAGGGTATCCCAGCAAAGTTTTCACTGCAGATCCCCATTTTGTTCCCTCCTCTGGATCTGCAGCAGCAATATCTGTGTGCAGAGCTGGGACAGATCAGTGCTGGCACAGCAGCTGTGCCCAGCAGCAGCAGCACTTGGTGTTGCCAGTACTGCTCCTGTGCCACTGCCTTGCTGCCCTCCTGCCCCTCGTGTTGCTGCAGGGCCTGAGTGCTCTCAGGGCCGGGCACAGCCCTGGGGGTGGCAGTTCCGGGACTGCAGCAGGGACAGGCCATGGGCACTTCTGGGGCAGTGCTGACACCTCAGTGCATGACCTGGGGGCTCCAGGCTCTTGCAGGCCTGGCCTCTCCCCCAGCTCACAGAGATGCCGCATCCTTGCAGGCACAGACACGGCAGCACTGGCTCAGGAGCCCCTGTTTGCCCTGCACAGAGCAGGAGTCAGCACCCCCATGGTGCTGCTGTGGGGAGATGGAGCTGAGTGAGCACAAATGCCATCAGCCCCTGGGGCCAGCAAGGGCTGGGGGATGGGAGGGACACCATTCAGGTTTGTCATGGTTTCTGAAGTCAGCCAGAAATCTTGTTCCCATGAGTTGTGAGTTTCCTGTCCCACTGCAGATGTTGTTGCTCAGAGCCAGGGCTTCCTGGCAGCCACCCGCGAATTGCTGTGGGCATTTCCTTTCCTCCTCCTTTGCTTTCTTTTCTTATTCCTCATCCATATTTCTATCTCTTTCCTAATCCTGTCTCCTCCCCTGCAAACAGCCCATTCCTGTTATTCCTGTCCTCTCTGGCCCCACTCCCCAGTTCAGTTCCTGAGTTGGCACCATGGGAACGTCCCTTGGGGAGCAGGATCATCCTACAAGTGCTTCAGGAATTGTCTGCTGGCTCCTGCAGTGCCTCATGCTGCTCCCTTGCCAGAGGCACCACAGGCCAGGGGGGAACATCTGGGCTGGTGTGTCTGGGTGTGGGCTACCTGTTCTGGGCAGTGAGGAGGGGCTGGAGAGGCTCTGCAGGACTGACAGGATGGGCTTTGGGGCCTGTGCGGAGAAGCTGAGGGACCTGGGCTGCTGGACCTTCTGAAGAGAAGGCCCAGGGCTCATCCTGCAACTGCTGCAAGGGTGGTTTCAGAGAATTAGAATCAGGAAGGCTGGAAAAGACCTTGGAGTTCAACAAGTCCAACCTGTGCCCTGACACCACCTTGTCCTGCTGAGCTTCCTTTTCTCCATGATAAACATCCCCAGCTCCCTCAGCCACTCCTCACAGGACTTGTGTTCCAGACCCCTCACCAGCCTTGTTGCCCTTCTCTGGACATGCTCCAGCTTCTTCATATTTTTCCTAAACTAGGGACTTCCAAGAGTCCTTACAGTGGAAAAATGGCCTCTTGATTCCATTGGCGTCAGGCTGTCACAAGGCTCTCCTTGGTTCCACAAGGCCCTGCAGTGTCACAGTGTTCTCTGTGGTTTCACAGGACCCAGACTGTCACAATGGACTCCTTGCTTGCATGTAGCCCCACAGTGTCACAGTGGCCCCTTGGCTCTGTGGTGCCATGTTGTACACTGTGTCACCATGGTTCTCTCAGTTCCACAAGGCCCTGCAGTGTCACAATGGCCCCTTGCTTCCCTGCAGTATCACAATCATCACAGAATCACCCAGGCTGGAAAAGAACTTTGAGAGCATAAAGTCCAACCTCTGAGCCAACACCAGCTTGTAACCCAGACCATGGCACTCAGTGTCACATCCAGTCTATCCTGAAACACTTCCAGGCACGATGAGTCACCCACCTCCCTGGGCAGCCCATTCCAATGCCCAGTGAAACTTTTTCTGAAGAATATTTCCCCATGTCCAGCTTAAATGTCCCTTGGTGCAGCTTAAGGCTTTGTCCTCTTGTTTTGTGACTGTTCACTGAAAAAAGAGCCCAACACCAACTCTGCTGCACCCTCATGTCAGGGAGTTTAAAGGTGTGATGAGGTCTCCCTTGAGCCTCTTTTTCTCCAGGATAGACATCCTCAGCTCCCTCAGCCACTCCTCATTGTCTTTGCATTCAAGACACTTCAACAGCCTTTTTCCCTTCTCTGGACATTCCAGCCCCTCCATGTCCTTCCTAGATTGGCAAGCTCAGAACTGGATACAGCACTCAAGGTGCTACCCAACCATGCTGAACTCAGAAAAAAAAATCACTGCCCTGATCCTGCTCGCGACACCTTTCCTGACCCATACAAGTCCCAGGGGTTGGATGAGGGAAATGCTGGGGAGGGAGTAAGGACAAAGTTTTATTGATGGTCAGTCTTTAAGGATCTTGATTTTCATATCTATTCAGACTTCACTAGAAAGTGCTGGGGGTCAATATCAATTAGAGATTGCTGATATCCATCTAGAAACAGGAAAAAACCAACAAGACAAAGCAGTTCTCTCTCCATCTCTTTAAACATATTACACTCACTTGGAATACACTTCTGAAATCTGTTTAATTAACCACAAAAGAATTGCAAACTTAAATTGTTCCCAGGGGCTTTTCTTGTTTGGGTGTTTTGAACAGATGTTTATCAGCATTTGTCGCTGAATTCCTGAACTGAAGAGATCAAGAAAGAAGAGAGCTCTGGACTAGTAAAATTCAACAGCAGCCTCCAAGTGGCTGAGGATCCATCCTCATCAGAGCAGCAATAAACAGAAATGAGCACAGCTTTGTGGTTGCCCCAGCTCTGGGATGGGCTCTGGGCTTGGAGCAGGAGCAGCTATGGAGAGCCCCAAGGCCGGGGCTGTTGTGCTGCCCTGGGCAGATGGGATGGCAGCAGGGGCTGCAGAGCTCTCAGGAGCTCAGGGAGAGAGGAGCAGGGCACACAGGGAGCCTCCTTTTGCCTTGGCCAAGCACCTTCTCATTCACCACCCCAAAGGGACACACCCACTGACCACTCGCACTACCTCACCCAGTCAACACACCCATTGCCAAGATACCATTGCCCATACCCCACTGACCACACCCAATGACACCCACTGAGCACCCCCACCCAACTACTGAACTGACCACATTCACTGACCACAACCACTGACCACACTCACAGATCACACTCACTAATCACACCCCAATGACCCCAACTGAATGTATCCCTACTGACCACACCCTCACTGACCACCTGCACTCACCAACCCCAGTAACCACACACACTGACCACACCATCACTGATCACTTCCCACACCCCATTCATCACATCAAATGACCACTGACCACTCCCACTGACCACGCCCACTAACCACACCCACTGCCCACAATCCACTGACCATCCAACTGAACAAACTCACCACCCAACTGACCGTACCCTGACAGTCCACATGACACTTACCATACCAACTTACCACCCCAACACTGACCACAGCCACTGCCCAAACACCAATGCCCATGTCCCACTGAATACACCAACTGACCGCTCAACTGACCACAGCCCACTGACTATACTCTATAACCACACTCCACTGACCACAGCAAGAACCACTGGCCACTGGTGCCAACCACTGATCACACCTACTGACCACCCCATTGACCACATGCAATGGTCACCACACTCACCACAAGGCAATGACTACCCAAGTGACCACACCCCTACTGACCACTCAACTAACCACCCACACTGCCCAAGAAGACTACACCAAGTTACTACCCCTCACTGACGAAACCTACTGACCATATCCACTCACCAACCCCAATGACCAGTCAACTGACTACATCCACCCAACACACCCAGTGCTCACACCCAATGACCACCACTAATTACCACTCTGCACTGCTCACACCCACTGACTACCACCACTGACTACACCAACAACCACACCCCTTGAGCACCCAACAGACAACCCCCACCCAACTGACCACATTTGCTGACCATTCCCACCAACTGCAGCCAGTGACCACACTTGCTGACCACACTCACAAACTCCCTCTGCTGACCCTACCCCAGTAATCACAGCCCACTGAGCACACCCACTGGCCACACCCCACTCTCCACACCCATTTCCCACAAACAGTGATCACGTCCCATTGACCACTCTCCACTGACCATACAGACTAATCACAAACCACTGACCACCCAAACTGACCAAACCCACTGACGCCCCAAATGACTACACACAGTGACCACTCGCTACTGACCATCTCCATGGGCCACTGTGGTAATTGAATAAACTGAAATTGGAGACATAAACCTGAGACCCTAGCAAACTGGGCCCTGTGAAGATGCTAATTAGCATATTCCAAAGTAAATCCTCTTCTTAACCCTAATTCTCAGTTCATCTGAGAGCTTTTGCCATAAAAGGTCAAATCCTTCAGGACCGGGCCTTTGGCCTCAGGTATTCGCTATGTATTGTGAACCCGATCCCCTGACCCTGGTATTTGATTCCTGTCAATCCTTGGATAACATCGCTTTTGTATACTGCTTCACATGGATTAAAGGATATCCTGACAAACCATCTCACTCATCCTTTTATCAATACAGCCACACTATCACCCAGCTAAGCACGTGAAGTTGTCGCTAGGGGAGAACCCCCAAGCAACGCAAGACCTGGGTACCCCCAAAACTCACCTGGATAACCTGGGTAGCCCTTGAACATGTGGATCACCTGAAACCCCTGGAGTCCCCAAAATCCTCATTGCATTGACAGGATAAACCTAGTATCCCTAAATACCCATTGCCTTTAATGGGCAGACCTGGTGTCTCTAAATTCTTATTGACTTCAGTGGGGCAGACCTAGAGTCCTTTATCCCCATTTATTTCCCAGTGGTCTCATTTATTTCCCAGTGGTCCCACTTATGCTCCAGTGCTCCCAGTAACCCCAGTGGCCCCCTTAGCTGCTCCCAGTGCTCCCAGTTTAACCAGTAACCCTTCCTGAACAAGCCCTATTAAGGGGTAGACCTGGTGTCACTAAATCCACATTGGCTTCAACTAGGTAAATCCAGTGTTCCTTGAATCCCAAATGACTTCAGTAGGGTAGATTGCTGTCCCTCAATCACCTTCTAATTGAATGGGTAGACACTATGCCACAACATTTTTGGTGCTAGAAATCCCAGTTTTGGGCTTGGAATTCCAAGATTTTGGGCTGAAAACAGAGATTTTTTGGGCTTACCTAGAGACACAGCTCCAGCACAGGCCACAGGTGTGGGATCAGGGTTTCAGACTGGCTTCCAGGAATTCATCCAAGACTTCCAGAGCATCAGCACCTTGATCCTGGAGTGGAAATTCACAGAATTCAGCCAAACATTTCTCTCAAATTTACCCCAATTTTCCATTTTTAGCCCCAAATTTCCACAAAATCCCATTTGACTTTAATGGTAGACCTGTTTACCCTAAATCCCTATTGATGTCAATAGGGCAAATGTGATGTCCTGAAATCCCTACTGGCTTTAATGTAGTACACTTCGTATCCCTAGAGGTCTATTGAATTCAATGGAATAGACCTGATGTCACAGTGTTCTCCTTGCTTCTGCGCTGTCACAATGGCCCTTTGATTCCATGAGGCCCCACAGTGTCACAATGGTCTCCATGATTCCATGGGACCTGGCAATGCCACAATGGTCTCCATGGATCCACGGTGCCCTTCAGGATCAGAAGGGCCCTTTGGCTGCACAAGGCCCTGTAATGCAGCAATGGCCTCTTGATTCCACAAACCCTGCTGCTTCACACCAGCCCCTTGGGACCATGCAGCCCATCAGTGCCACAGTGAAGTCCTTGGTTCCACAAGGTCTCACAGTGTCACAATTGTCCCTTGGATCTGTGGTGCCCTGCAGTTTTTTAATGGCCCCTTGATGCCACAGGGTCCCCAGAGTGTCACAATGGTCTCCATAGGAAGGAAACAACTGAACCCCAGTGTTACAGGGGCAGATGAGGGACAGTCACCAGAGGCCAAGGACAGCCAGACCCTTGTCCTGGCAGCTTTCACTTGGGAGCAATTCTTGGATGTACAGAATTTTGGAGGTGGAATCCCAGTTTCAGCCATGGATGCCTGGTCAAGATGGATGGGGGTTTTTTTCATAGGGAAGAAAAGCAAAGCCCAAGTTTTTTGGAAAAGATGAAAAGTGACTGCCCATGGGCCAAGCCAGCTGAACCTGTGTGTCCTGACACCTTTCATCTGGGGGCAATCCTTGGATGTAGGTGTTTTTGGAGGTGGAATCTCAGTTTTGGTTGTATGTGCCTGGAATGAAAGGAGAGTTCATTAGGAAGGAAAGCACAGAGTGCAAGTGTTTCAAAAGACACATGAGATCCAGCCCTCAGGAAGCCAAGGCAGCCAGACTTGTCAGTCATGGCAGCTTTGGTCTGGGAGCTGTCCTTGGATCTAGGGAATTCTGGAGGTGCATTCCCAGTTTTGGCCATGGATGCCTAGAGGAGAATGATGGTTCTTTTCCATAGGAAGGAAAGCCCAGAGCCCCAGTGTTTCAGTCGCAGATGAGAACAGACCCTCCACGTGCCAATGTCTTCCTGACCTGTCAGGTGGCCCCCAGGAGGCCCAGCCAGACAGACCTGTTCCACGTTCCCTTGGTTTCCTGGGGCCCCACAGTGTCACAATGTTCTCCTTGTGCCCATGAGTCCCTGAAGTGGCACAATATTCTCCTCATCTTAATATTCTCCTTGTCACAATATTCTCCTTGCTTCTGTAGTGTCACCATGGCCCTTTGCTTCCATAACGTCCTGCAGTGTCATCATGGCCCCTGGGCTCCATGCAGCCCTGCTGTGTCACAATGGCTCCTTGGTTCTACAGGCCCACAGCTTCATCACTGACCCTTGGTTCCATAGGGGTCCTGAGTTTCACAGTGATCCCCCTGATTCCATGAGGCACCAGAGTGTCACAATGGTCACTTTGATTCCAAGAGGTTCCATAATGTCTCCATGGTGTTCATGGATCCACACTGCCACCATGGCCCATTGGTTCCATGAGTTTCTGCACTCAACAATGATTCATTTTTTCTAATCAGGCTTTGGTATGTAAAAATGGCTCCTTGGTTCTCTGACATTCCATAGTGTCATGTATGGAAAATCACACTGTGAAAAGCCAGTGTCCATAAAGGAGACAGAGGAGTTATTCAGCTTTATTTGAATAAAGGGAAAGAGTCCACCAGGGCACACGCACATGGGGTTCCCTCTCCTGTGGTTCCATAAACTGAAGCCTCCTTTTATCCTAAACTCCTTGTCACAGGTTGCCCTCTCCTTTTCCCCATTGTCCAGGTACTAGGAAGGTACAGCTGTCCCAAACTCCTCGCCACACCGTCCCCTCTTGAAACTGTCATTTTACGCCAAAGTTCATAACCTCAAGCTCCCACAGACCCACTTGTCTGTTTAAGGAGCCAGGCTGACTGGGCGCTTTAATAAAACTTTTGCTTGAAGTTAATAAAGACATTAAGATCCATTTCAAAGATGTAACCTTCCATACCTTCATTCACGATATTCTCTTTAAAGGCATCTTTCCTATCAGTCACACTGGCCCCATGGTTCCAGGAGGTTCTGCAGAGTCACCATGGGGTCCTTGGACCTGCATTGTCATAACTGACCCATGGTTCCATGAGGTTCTGCAGTGTCACCATGGTCACTGTCAGAGGCTGGATGAGATCAATGTCCCAGACACCTCGGGACGAGCTGTCAGTCAGTCACACAGTGGGCTTGTGCTGAGCCAGGCTCTGATTGCCTGAGCAATCACAAGTCCCACCTGGGGGGAGGCCCACAAATGCCCAGGGGCTGAAAACACGGAGCAGGCACTGAGCCCATGGTCTGTACCCTGCCTTCTGCTGGGGTCTGTGTCTCACCCACACTGAAACCCGAGGAGATGGTAGCCATGTGTGTGTCTTTCTATAGAGCTTCTGTCTTTTTGTCTCTCTCTCTCTCCTCTCCTAATGTTCTTTATATGGAACAGTTTTGGGTATCTCAACAACTGAAGTGTTTAATGCTTTCTATGGTTACATGGATTAAGCTAATGAAGTTCCTGCAAAGACAAGTGTTTTATGTTGAATTGGATGTTGTATTAAATACTTTTCAAGCATTCCTTGATTTTTCTATACTTTGCCAGTAAAATTTTGTGTCATTTTGACCTCTTGAGAATATCTGACTGGGGTTTCTCTTGTGCACCAAGCTTGAATAAAGAAACTTTTGGTCACCCCCAGTATTTCAGTGTTCTGGGGTGTTACAGCCCCCCAGGCTCACAATGGCCTCTTGTTTCCATGAGGCCCCACAGTGTCACTCTGGCCCTTGATTCCATGAGCATCTGGAGTGTCACACAGGGTGATGTCATTTGTCCTTGCTGCCCCTCCCATCCCAGTGCCACAGGAACAGCCCCGAGCCACCCGTGAGGGACAGGCCCTGCTGGGCCAGGCCTGGGCTCAGCCCTTGGCCTTTCTGCTGCCTCCAACCAGCCCAGGCCTTGCTCACCATTGCAGTTCCTGCTCACAGCCTTTGGCTCCTGCAATCCTGCCCTCAAGGATCTGCTCTCACCAGTCCCTGGGGAGCCTTTGGCAGCCCCTGCCCTCAGTGGGGCCACTGATGCTCCAAGGCACTTGGAGTTTTGCTTCTGACTCCTTGAGCAGCTTCTTCAACCTTCTCTCAGTGTCTGAGGGTGCTGGACTCATCCCCAAATCCACCATGAGGATCATTAAAATACAGAAAGTTTTCAGGAGCTCTTTTCCTGTCTTTATTTGTCATCAAGTCTCCAGGGCTTGTGCAGTTGTTTGGAGTCAGTTTGGAGTTCTGTTAGGAGGAAGATTTGAAAGTGTGTCTCATGACTTCTTTATTTTCCTCAAGAGAATGTTATTCTGTTTTTCATTTCAGAAATAAACTGATAGAAGCTTTCCACAGGTGATCTTCGTGCTGAATGTCTGCTTAAGAGCTCTGGGCACAGAGAAGTATGAGTCCATTGCAGACTGACCCAGTTCAGACAACTTGCTCCTCACCCCCAAACTCAACAATTCTTGATATCTCCCATCTGGGACTGGCAACCAAAAATATAAAAAAAACCTCATAAATTTATCTTAAAAAAAAAAAAAGTTATTAAATTATAAAGTTATGTTTTTATGAGATATAATATTACTATTCTATACATTTAAACCTCATTTTTATAATTATATTAATAAATTTCATATTATTAGCAACCAAATAAATTATTGGTCATTGTTTCTAAGTAAGACAAATCCCGTAATTAATTTATTTCTTCCTCTTTAGGATAATTCATAATATTTGTAATCTTTTTATCATCTTTATTATCAGCTTTTTTTCAGACAGGGTCAAGTTGGGAACTTCAGGGTCCAGGGAGACCTTTCTGGGGCACATTTGGGGCAGTATTGGGTCTGGAGAAAAAATTTAGAAGGAAGTCTGGGCTTCAGAGGGGCACTTGGGGGTCCAGGGAGGCACTTGGAGGTCACGGAGGAGAATCTGGGACCCTTCGGGGACAAGGCAGGAACTGGAGGAGCTCTGTCAGGGCTCTCTAGGGCGTGGGGGATGATGGGAGTTGTAGGCGCGGGTATAGTAGGGTGTAAAGGGGCTGCAGAGCATCATGGGAGCTCCAGGCGCAACTGCAATGTCTCTTTGTGAGGCATGGGGCATGATGGGGGATGGAGTCTCAGCTGGAATGGCATGTTAATTAAACCATGGAGCATGATGGGTGCTGTAATCCCAGAACTGCCTCTTGCCGAGAGTTTGGGGTCCGGGAGGGCCCTGCGGGGACACTTTTGCCTCTGAACAGCGACTTGAGGTCCTCAGAGGGGAACGTGTACGATTCAGGAGAGCTTGGAGGGATCTTGGGGAGCTCTAACCAGGCTCTTTAGGGCACAGGACACAGCAGGAATTTTAGACGACTGACTGGGTTATGAGGTGCTCTGAGGTCATGGGGGATGGCAGGAGATGAATTCCCAGAAGTGGCTGTAACGGGCATCTGTGGGGTTGGGAGCGTTCTGGGGATTCGGGGATGGTTTGGGGAGGTTCCCAAATGGGCATTGAGGGTACACTTGGGGATCCTGGAGGACATCTATTGGACATATGGGGGGGGAAATACCGGTGTTTTGTGGAGCTCGGGGAGTGATGGGTATTGTAGTCCTGGCTCCAATGGGGCTCTATGGGGCCGCGGGCCATGATGGGTATTGTAGTCCCGGCTCCAATGGGGCTCTATGGGGCCGCGGGGCCATGATGGGTATTGTAGTCCCGGCTCCAATGGGGCTCTATGGGGCCGCGAGGCATGATGGGAGTTTGAGGCACAAAGGAAAGATGGCGCCGGCTCGAGGCACAACCCCTGAGGCCCTGATCCCCGGCCTGAACCTCCTTGGTGGCACCTTGGGCTGGCAAACACCTGAGGAGTATGTGTGTTTTCCATAGGGAAAATTAGGAGTTTTAGATTGCATAAAAAGTAAAAAAAAGTGGGAAAAAATCCTGTTTGCTTGAATGGAGGCAGCTCTCCAAGCAAAGCAGGACACAGGTGAGTGAGGGAAGACAGGATGGGGTTGGGGAATGTGGAGCAAGGTTGTCCACACTGGGTCAGACCTCAAGGCACAGCTTCTCTGAGCAGGCCAGATCTCCTGAGAAGAGACCCTGGATCAATGTCAATCACAGAATGCTGCAATCAAGAAAACAGCAATAAAATACACACTTTAAAGTACGAATGAATATTATTAAGATGCACTTAGAAATATTTTTCCTTAAATATTATAAGAAACATTCCTAATGAATGGCACCAGACCAGAGGGAAATCAAGGCAGAGCCATGGTCTGTTAGGAAACCTCTCAAGAACTCCAAGTCAAAATCAATCAAATAAAAGTTTCCTAAAGTTTTAATGGGTCCCAGGGAGGAACCTTAGTGAGAAAGTGTCCCCAAGCCTCAATCAGAGCAGAGAACTGGAGGCAGAGATGACAGGTGGGGACAAAGAGAAGCCAAGTCTTGGTGCCCTGGGGCACAGCAGGGTCTGTGCCACCAAGGGCTCTGAGGAGACACCTTGTCCTGAGCCACTGGGGCCTCCTGGCACAGCCCCAGCAAGGCTGGGCACTGTCACCCCTTGTCCTGCCCTCAGCATCCCCCCACATCCCAGTGGCCTCAGGGATCTGCTGGGACCAGTCCCTGGGGAGCCTTGGTCAGGAATGGCCCTGGGGGCTCCTTCATGCTCCCAGGGACTGCAGGTTTTTCCAAGGACTTTGGATTTTGCTTTTGCCTTGGAATGTCTGAGAACTTTGTGCAATCATGGCCTCCAATTTTCTGCTTTAATTAGTCTCTTGAGAGCCCTTCTCAGTAACAACACTCAGTGGGGCTCATTAATACTTCAAGGTACTCCAGCTTTTTTGAGGTACTTTTCTTTTTCCTTTCTTCTGTGCGTCTCTGCGAGGTTTTTGGGCAATCATGGCCTCCAGTTCTTTCCTCCAAGGAGTCCATGAGGAGCCTGTGTTGGGGATGGACCTCAGTGGGACCCATTAATGCTTTGAGACACTTCTGGATTTTCTTCTGACTTGGACTCCTGAAAAGGTTTGTGCCATCTCCTCTCAGGACCTGAGATTCAAGGGCTCAGCACCATATGCACCACAGGGCTCATTTTAAAAAAGCAAACCATGACAAACATGACAAACCATGACAAACCATGGCTCTGCTTTGATTTCCCTCTGGTTGTGAACATATTCAGCATTTTGTTAGATTGAATATTTTGGCTGCTTTTATCTTGACATTTTCATGACCATCTTCATGAATGATCCTTGATAAAACTCTAGAGATGTTTCTGGCAAACAAAGATTCTGGCTGACTCTCATGATAAAATTTACAGGCATCAGTAGTAGTTTAGTGACATGGTTTTTAAATCCTTTTTCCTCATTCTCATTTATGTTAGGAGCAATAATTCTGTTGTCCACAGAGCTGACACCTGTTTAATTCCAGAATAATATCCCCAGGGTCCTTTGCTGTTCAGCTTTCCTGTGCTGTTTGTGGGTGACAAGGCTTGGTGGGGTCCTTTCCCCTTGGCTGGAGAGGTGCCTGGTCCCAGTCCCTGAGGGCACCCAGGCTCCTGGTTGGAATTTGTGTGGAAGTGCCTCAGTGTCACATCAACCTTCACATGGAGCCCCTGGATCAGAGCATTTTCCAAAGAGCTGTTGGGGCAAACAGGGAGATTTGGTGCTACAGGATCTGTAAAACAATATCCTGTAAATCCATTTGTTCTCACACAGACACTTGGCTGCAGGGATACATTCCCATCTTTCTCAGCCAGGTTTCAGGATTCAGACAGTTTTGTCTTTCCCCAGAGCTGTTCCTTCAGCTGCCTCTGGAGGCCCATTTAGCCTCTGGATCCATAATTAGGACTGGTGCATCCAAACCCTTTATCTCCATGAACAGCAGTGATTTAATGTGGATGTCCTTTTTTCACAGCTGTTTTATAAACTGCAATACCTATAATTGTGCTTCCCTGCCATAGGGTTGAATAATCCAATTCTTCACTATTGTTTAACAGAATTACTTTAATTTCCCTGTGATAATCTGCACTGATTATTTCTCCCAAGACATGAACACTTCAAAGCCAAACTCGAGTGAGCATTTATCAAACCAAAGTGTCCTGGAGGAATCTGAATTGCTGTTCTGGTATTGATAATTATCATTTGTTTCTGATATACCGTAACTAATTCTTATGCATAAAGGTCCAGCCCTGCAGCCTCTGGGGAGGGGGCCTGTCAGGGGCCATCACACCCAGAATAATTTCCCAGGAAGTCCAAGTCTCACTGTCCATGGTTGTATTTGCAAATTGAGTGCAGCCATGCACATTCAGGGGGTTTCCATTTCTCCAGTGGAGCAGTTGTTGAGGGTATGGAGCACATTGGGGGGGATGCATTTCAATTGTTACATCTTCCCATCTCCTAATTTTTTTAACTTCTTATTTAACAACCCCTTCATCTGTTCAATTAATGCTGAAGCTTGTGGATGGTCTGGTGTATGAAAAAACCCAGCAGTCTTACTCACTTTGTTTTTCACAGGAACAGGCAAAGCATTCCACATCCTCGTGTCAGCAAACCCTGTTAAAACTGCCAAATTCATCCTTTCCTCTTTCATTCATTGTATATGATCTCACAGAGTTCAGCAGTGATGTTTGGGTCCTGGACAGTAATTTTGTGTAGAATATTAAGTGTTACATCCCTGAGCAGGCGAAACTAAAAAATTACTACTTGGAGCATTGTTTTACAGTGCCATTATGTGTATGTGAAAGTACACGTATCCATTTTTTATTGTATATATATATATATTTATATATATACATAATAGGTATTATATATATAAAATAGGTATTATATATGTAATAGGTATTATATATGTATATAATTATTGATTATAATATTACTCTATCCTTTGCACAAACAAATCCAAGTTCAAGATTAAAAGCCTTTTCTGTCACTCCATGTAGGAGCATTTTGGCACTAGTCATTCTCTCTGTTGGTGCTGTTTTTGAGATGCTATTAATAAAATTCATCCTCATCTTCCCACACACAAGTTCTTTTTCATTTTCCCATATTTCAATGCATCCAGTGGTTCAGCTTCTTTCAGCTGACTTCCACATTGGTGTCATTATGCTCTGACCTAAGCCCATTCCAGAGGCAGCAAACTCTAGGGAAGGTTTTGCCTCTACCTGGGAATTTCAGACAGGACTGATTTCTCACATTTACATACAAAAAGCAACATTTTGTGGTGGTCTAGCCAGACTACACCAACTTTGTTTTACTAATAAGCAGGGTCATCAGCAGAGACACAGACACCAAGTTCAAGAATCAGTGTCATTTACTAGACATCATTCTGGTTTCATTCTCCTCTTGGGTTCCTCTCAATGGCTGGCCAAGTCTCAAGGAGGAACCAAGGGAGCTGACTTGGATCATAAACCCCCGGACATGGCCAGATGTCAGATTTCAAAAAGGTCAATATATGTTTCATTAATGAGTGCATACACCTATCACAAATGACCATGCATATTTTGCTAATGAGTGTATACAAAGATAACCTTTGGTTGGAAGGTTCAGCCAGAGGTCACCTTTGATCACCTGCTGTCCTGACCTTGTCACTTCAGGGACATGGTTTCATGCTGAGTTTGACAGTGCTGGATGAACAGCTGGATTCAGAGTGCTCAGAGGTCTTTTCCAAGAGAAAGGATTTGATAATTCCAGGATGTCATCTGCTGGATTCAGCTAGGTCCATGTTGGCAGCACTATTTTGGTCCAAAAATTCCCTCTTGGTCACCTCTTGTGGCCTAAGGCTCCAGCTCCTTTAGCTCCTGGTGCTCAGCTGCTCATGCAGAACAAGAGGACTCGGAGAGAAGAATACAGTCCATCCAATTCCTTCTGGGACACTGAGAGGGAAGGGAGTTTGGTGTGGCCTCCTCTCTGCCCTTCACACCTTTCAGTACTTTGAACCAGCCAAGAGCTTTCTCCAAGGGTGCAATGAAGCAGCTGTTCCTGCTGTTCCCAGCTCTGGCTCTTCCCAGTCTCTGACCTTGACTGGTTTTGTCCCTCTTGCTGTGCCCTCTGTTCCCCCTGTGCTCGGTGGCTGCTGCCCAGGACTGTGGAACTGGCACAGATCAAGAGCTCCAGACCCTCTTTTCTCTGTCCTTGGAGCTGCTGCTCACAGCAGCCTTTTCCATCTGGAAGCTCCACATGGACAGGGAGTCCCCACCTCTGTTCCTGCACAGCCTCCAGTTGAGGGCTCCCAGGTGCCCCAGGCTGCTGTGACACCACTGCACACAGGAGGGGAGAGTGACAGGGGCTGTGCTGAAAGTCAGCTCCATGTGCTGCTGCTGCTGCTGCTGTGGGGGTCATTTGTCCAGCTCTGCCCCAGAGTCAGGGATCAGATCCTGGCACTGCTGCTGCTCCCTTGGGATCCGTGAGATGGGGAACATATATGGTTGTAAAAATTCAGGATTTTAGAAGACTATAATATGCTTAAGCATGTGGAGGGGAAATAGATCACATAGGAGAAACAGTATCTAACAGACCACATAGGAACTTAGTTGCCAGGAAAAAAAAAAAACATTAAGTTAAGATATATTGCAAAAACTCAGCAAAGCAAGACCTAGGTGTTACACAAGCCTGACGAAGCAGAAACCTGAGGCTCCAAAAATCAGCCAGAACCAGACAAGTGGTTTTTGGTGGGACAATTTAACATGAGGAAGAGCCAGACCTGCACTTTGCTTGCCCAGAAGCAGAGGTCAAACAGCAATCACCAAGGAAGACATACAGCCTTCATCCCAAGGACCACCAAACATGACAGCAGGAAGTGGGGCAGCTAATCACAATCCAAAGTGGGAGAAGGCAGAAATGGGTGGGCAGGGAGATGTGGGCTTGTGGGATCAATGTGTATTTATACCTGGAACCTGTCTGACCAGGTACACCTGGTTTGGAGGAGATATCCGCCCATGTGTCCCAGCTGGCAATAAAACATACACTCTACAATTTTGGTGTCAATTCCTGATTCCCAAAATCAGTGTGACACTCCAGATGCTCATGAGCCAAGGGCCAGTTTGACACAGCAGGGCCTCATGGAAACAAGAGGCCATTGTGAGCCTGCAGGGCTGTAACATCCCAGAACACTGAAATGCTGGAGGTGACCAAAGATTCCTTCACTCAGGTTTGGTGCACAAGAGAAAACCCAGCCAGATATTCTCAAGAGTTCAAAATAACACTAAAACTTTACTGGCAAAGTATAGAAAATCAAGGATTTCTTGAAAAGAATTTAATACATCCAATTTATCACAAAACATTCACCATAGCAGGAACTTCATTAACTTAACCCATTTAACCTTAGAAACCTTTAAACACTTAATTTGTTGAGGTACCCAAAACTTTTCCATATCAAGAGCATTAGAAGAAGAGGGAAGAGAGAGAGACATAAAGACAGAAGCTCTATAGAAAGACACACACATGGCTACCAACTCCTTGGGTTCCAGTGTGGGTGAGACACAGACCCCAGCAGAAGGCAGGGTGCAGACCATGGGCTCAGCACCTACTTCATGTTTTGAGCCCCTGGGCCATCGTGGGCCTCCCCCAGGTGGAACTTGTGATTGCTAAATCAATCAGAGCCTGAGTCAGCACAAGCCCACTGTGTGACTGTCTGACAGCTCATCCCAAGGTGTCTGGGACATTGATCTCATCCAGCCTCTGACAGTGACCATGGTGACACTGTGAAGCCCCATGGAGCCATGGGTCAGTTGTGACAATGTGGGTCCAAGTTTAGACACTGTGGAAATTCAGGGAACCAAGAAGCCCTGGTGACACTGGTGCCTCATGGAATCAGGGGGACTTTTGTGAAACTCAGGAGTCCCATGGAATCAAGGGTCAGTGATGAAACCATGGGGTCTGTAGAACCAAGGCCTGTAGAACCAAGGAATTATGTGACGCAACTGGGCCACATGGAACCCAGGGTCCATGGTGACACTGCAGAAGCAAGGAAAGCATTGTGACAAGGAGAATATTGTAGCAAGGAGAGTATTGTGACACTAGAGGGACTCATGAAATCAAGGAGAATCTTGGGACACTGTGGGACCCTGTGGAACCAAGGGAACACCAAACAGGTCTGACTGGCTGGGCCTCCTGGGTGACAACTGACAGGTCTGGCTGACCTTGGCATGTCGAGGGCTGTTGCTCATCAGCCCCTCAAGTACTGGGGCTGTGTGATTTCCTTCCTGTGGAAAAGAACTGTCCTTCTCATTGAAGTGGCCATGGCCAAAATTTGGATTCCTTCTCCTAACTTCCTTATATGCAAAGATTGTTGCCAGATGAAATCTGTCAGGATAGACAGATCTGGCTGGTTTGGCTACCCAGAGGTCACTTCTCATCTGCCTTTGAAACACTGGGACCCATGTGCTTTTCTTATGGGGAAAAAAAACAACCTTTGACATCCAGGCATCCATGGCCAAATTTGGGATTCCACTTCCAGAATTCCTTATATCCAAGGATAACTCCAAGACAAAAGCTGCCATGACTGACAAGTCTGGCTGGCCTTGGGTTCCTGACAGCTGGTTCTCATCTGCAATTTGAAACACTGCGGCTCGGTGCTTTCCTTCCAAATGAAAGGAACTCTCCTTCCATGCCAGGCGCTCATGGCCAAAATTGATACTGCACCTCCAAAAATCCCTGTGTCCAAGGATTACCCCAGATGAAAGGTGCCAGGAGAGACAGGTCAGACTGGCTTGGCCTATGGTGCTCACACCTCATCTTCTTCCAAAATATTTGGGCTTCACACTTTTCTTTCCTATGAAAAAAAACATTCACCTTGACGAGGTGCCTATGGCCAAAATTGAGATTCCACCTCCAAAACCCTGTACATCCATGGATTGCTCCCAAGTGAAAGCTGCCAGAACAGACAGGTCTGGCTATGCTTGGACTCTTGGAGGCTGCCTCTCCCCTACTTTTGAAACTCTGGGGCTCAGTGCTTTCCTTCAAATGGAAAAGAACGATGGTTCTTGTCAAGATGTCTATGGTCAGAACTGGGATTCTGCCTCCCAAATTCTGTATGTCCAAAAAATTTCTCCCAGGCAAAAGCTGCCAGGACAAAATGGTCTGGCTGGCTTGGCCTCCCAGGAGCCACCTCTCACCTTTTCTGCCTTTGAAATACTGGCGCTCGGTGCTTTCCTTCCTATGGAAAAGATTCAACCCTCTTATCAATGCAGAAATGACCAAAATTGGGATTTCACCTCCAAAATTCTGTGCATCCGAGGGTTACTTTCCAACAAAAGTTGCCAGGACAGAATTCAGGCTGCCTTTGGCCTCTGATAGCCGCCTTCCATCTGCCTCTGAAACACCAGTGTCCCATTCTTTCCTTCTTATGGGAAAGAACTGTTTCTCCTCCAGGCGTTAATGTCCAAAATTGGTATTCCGCCTCTGAAATTCCATATATTCGGAGATGGTTACCAGAAAAAATTGCCAATACAGTCAAGTCTGACTTTCCTAGTGTGTCTGATGACTGCCCTTCATCTTCCTCTGCAACACTGGGGCTCACTTCTTTCCTATAGAGACCATGGTGACATTGTGGGGACATCAAGGAACCGTGGAGACCATTGTGACACTGCAGGGTACCATGGATCCAAGGGGCCATTGTGACACTGTGGGGCCTCAAGGAAGCAAGGGGACATTGTGACACTGCAGAAGCAAGGTGACACTGAGGGGCCTCGTGGAACCAACAGGTCATGGAACAGATCTGGGTGGTCTGGTCCACCCAGGGGCCACCTGGCAAGTTTGACTGATCCTCGCAAGCCAAGGGTTTCTTCTCATCAGCCCTTGAAGTACTGGAGCCCCGTGCTTTCCTTCCAATGGAAAAGAACCGTCTGTCCTACCCAGTGCCCGTGTCCAAAATTGATACTGAAAAATTCCTAATATACAAGGGTTCTCCAGACAACATTGGCCAGGACAGGACAGTGATCTCTGGCTGCTCAGGCCTCTAGTGCTCACCTCTCACCTAAAAGAAACCCTGAGGAAAGTATTTGAGCAAGTTTGACTACTAGAAGAACATCAATGAGTCTCTCATCCTCTGAAAAATTCAGATGCTCCTTTGATAATATGTGCCTTTTTTTCCTCATGGTGTATTATGCATGAAATAATTTTTCAGCTAAATTATATTATTCTTTTCACTCTACCAGTGTTATCTGACATTTAACACCTCCTCTACCAGTGGAAGCAAGTCACCTGCATAAGCAAACAAAATAAAGAATCCATTAGGAATTATTTGACTCTCTTCCCATCTCTCACATCTGCTCTGGATCTGGAGGTGAAGCCGTGGCACCCACAGCAGCCCTGGGGCTCTGTGCCCCATGGCCTTTATGCCAGGCAGCCTCTGCCAGCTCCTGCACAGCCCGTGGCACCTGTGGGCTGCACTGGCAGCCCTGCCCCAGGCTCTGCCGGGCTCTGAGCCTGCAGAGAGGCCGGGCAGGGCTGGCCATGGCCGGGAACAGGCCCTGAGCCCCACAGGAGGAGGGAGCTGGGCTACAGCCAAACTCAGCCCAGGGCAAACCTGGGCTCAGCAGCCAGGGCTGGCAATGGCTGGGGACAGAGGCTGATGCTGACAAATGTCCTGGGTCCCCTCCCTGCTCTGTGCATGCCACCAAGGGCACAGAGCAGTCTCCTCTCTTGGCCACTTGCCTGTTTCCAATGCCTTCCACAGGCGCTGGCCCTGCCCCACAAGGGCTGGGCTGAGTCCTGCCCCTGCACGCTCAGCCAGGCTGAGATGGACACTGCTGGTGTCTCTGGCAGGCTCTCTCAGGCCAGCCCAGCTCCTTGCAAGCTGTGCCAGCTGCCCTGAGCTCTGTGCAGCACCAAGGGCCTCTCCCCAGCACAGCCCAGCCGGCTCTGGCCCCACAGCTCTGCTCAGAGCAAGGGGCTCTGGGCAGTGGCCCCACAGCCTCAGACCCTGGGAAGGGCACAGCAGCAGCTGCAGCTCAGACAGGACTCAGCCCCAGCCATGGGCAAGGTGCTTGGCCAAGGCAAAAGGAGGCTCCCTGTGTGCCCTGCTCCCCTCTCCCTGAGCTCCTGAGAGTTCTGCCACCCCTGCTGCCATCCCATCTGCCCAGGCCAGCACAACAGCCCCAGCCTTGGGGCCCAGCAGAGCTGCTCCTGCTCCAGGCCCAGGGCCCATCCCAGAGCTGGGGCAGCCACAAAGCTGTGTGTGGAGCAACTTCGGTGAGGGAAATATGAAACCAATCATTGTGATTCATAAAGCATAGTTCCATTTATTGAAGGCACCATCTACATTTATAATCCAAAATATAATGACTTAAGCTATTTTGGCATAATTTCATTGGTTGAGGTACATACGCCTCTCCTACTATTGGCTCTTGCAAGAGTGAGATGACCACCCCTTCCACTTTGTCAGCTATGTCTGTTTACGTGCTTTTTAGCAGCAAACCTACTGCATCTATCCTCTATATAGCAACAAACTAGCCATCTCTTCCTTCTCACACATCCTCTAGCTGCAGTAGTATCAATTTTATGAATAGGCTGCTATGGTCTGATCTTGCTAATACGTGCAGTTTAGTAACTAGATTCTTGCTCTGAATCCTCAGACGAGCCATTTTCATGGCCTGCTAATAAGGCCTCAGCTGAGCCATGTCCGTTACTTGCTAACCAAGCATCAACAGCTAGGTCTATTAAGTTGTTAATTTGGGCTGTCCTGCTTTTGTTGGATGTTATAATGATATGATCGAGCAATCTGTGTCCCTATTGTCTGTGGTCCATTTTGAGCTATATTATTTTGCTCCTACAAACATTGCTTATTCTACAGTACTGTATAATTCTTACATGAATTACATTATATTCATATATTGCAGGATCACTATGTAAAAATCCCTTTCTTGCTAAATAGGTTTCCTATAACATTATTGAGGACCATAGCAACTTATGGGGCACACCTTAAGCATTATAAGAGTTCAAACAAAAGCTATCTTCATCTTTGAAAACAGAGGTCTTTCTTCTGCTCTTTGCTGGGGGCAGCAAAGATCTTCATCTGTCCTCTTTATTCAACCTTATGGGATCACAACTGTTTCAACATCTGCTCATTTCAGCACAAATGCCTCTGCTCATATCTACAATTAAACCTGTAATCTCTATGTACTATAGGGAAACGAGTCTCTTCTCCATAGCTTAAAAAAGAGAAATTTCAGTGCATGACCTCCTCTTTCCCTCATCTAGATCCTCACTATTCCTTTTGTCTGACCTCGGTGTTTTCATACTCTTTCTGTGCATATCTTCATCTTGGTCCTTTTCTTTCACTCAGGACAGAGAATAAAGTGTCTGAAAGTCTCACTCTAGGCAATGACAGAGTTAATATCTCACTCAGGCAGTGGCTGGAGCAGTTGGGATGGAGCATTTCAGACCAGCTGGGACTGGGATGGGATCATAAGGGCCCAGCCAGAGAGCGGTGGTGGTTGTTCTGGCTCCATGGCTGTTTTCTGGTGTTTGCTGCATTCAATTCCAGCCACGGGCGGGTGGGTTTCCCTTCCCCTGCCCAGCAGTGAAGGGTGAGTCCCTTGCCAGGACGGGCCCAGCTGTGTCTGCCCCAGGCTGCGCTGCCCAGGAGGGTCCGGCTGCCCGGAGCCGCTCTCCCGGTGGGAAAAAGGCCCCGCGGACCAGGGCAGGGCAGGGTTTGAATGTCTGCTGGGTGTTCTGCTGAGCCGTGGGCTCCCTGGCTGTGCCAGGGGGGAATCCAAGATGTTGACAGCTGCGTGGGCCTCCCCTCCCCATTTCTATTGGGGGCCCTGCTGAAAACGGGGCCCAGAGTCAGAGCCCGGCCCTGGCCCAGGCCCAGCCAGGCCTGTGGGCTGCGCGGAGGGGCCTGGCTGGTGTTACCTGTACTGAGGCCAGAAGCAAAAGAGAACTTTCTCAGCGTTTATTCACCTTTACATGTGTGTTTCACAAAAAACCTTTCCCATTGGTGTAATGTGTGAATCCTTAAAATCAGAAGGTTTTGGGAAAGCTGCAATAAAGCAGGCCTCAGAGATGACAGAACTGCAATTAGAGCTAAGCAGAAAGCATAAGGCATGTCAGCAGAAAAGTTATATGACATGTAGAAAGCAAGGACAAATAGAGCAATGGTCTGTGTATTAACACTTGGCTAGAATAACTCTCTAATCTGCAGAAAAGTATATCTAGCAAGATATTAGGAAGGTCTTAGTTTAATAATAGAGCTCTGTGCATTGTATTTTAAGGCTTACAAGTAGGTATTGTATTCAAAACAAGCAAGCATTGTTTTAACTAAAGGTACAGGCACTTATAGTGGTTGGATGAAACTATTGCCATCATGCTTTTGCTTTTTGTGATTGGTCAAAAAACTTTCAAAGTGCATTGTAACATCACTATTCTCTGGCTGTTGCTGAGAGCATGAGCTGCTGGCATCTCCCTGCTGTTCCAAACTTGTAATGACACTGATGCTTGGGAGGAAAGAAAAAATAATAAAGCAGCTTGAGAGGCGTTCCACAGCAGTCCCGTCCTGTTTGTGATTCTGTGCATAAACCCCTGGCCTGCATTAATGTAACAGTGTTTCAATATTAAAAATCAGAGACCAATTGGTCCTTGTCAGGTCCATGGGAGGCTGCCCAGGTCCTGGCTGAGAAAAATTTCAGGGAATCTTTACAAACCATCACAGCAGCCTAGAAGTAACAGGGTCCCTGGATGAGAGATGAACTGATGGATTTGAACACATAGAAAGGATCCCAGCCAATGCATTGAACCCTAAGTGCAGATGTATCATTGGCCAGGGAAATGGTTGTGTTAAGACCCCAACCAATCCCATGTGTTTATCTGGGACATTTGAACCCTCAATTAAGAAGAGTCCCAAACAATAAAGAAAGCTTTTGCCATATGGATCACTGAGGCTTCATGTGATCTCTGTTTCCCACCACAACCTTAATTGAGGTGTGGTCAGTTGGAGTGTTCAATTAAGTGGTGAGTTGGAGTGTTCAGTTAGGTGGTCAGTGGGGATGTGGTCAGTGGTTTGGTCACTGGGGTGTTGTCCGTGGGTTTGGTCAGTGAGTGGGGTCAGTGGGCCATGGTCATTGCAGTGGTCAGTGAGGTGTGGTTGGTGGGTGTTTCCAGTAAATGTGGCCATTAAGGTGGGGAGTGAAGTGTGGTCAGTGGTTGTGCTCATTGGAATGGGAAGTGAGTATGGCCAATAGGTGTGGTCAGTGTAAGTGGCTGGTGAGGTGTGGCCAGTGGGTGTGCTCAGTGGGTATGGTCATCGGGTGTGGACAGTGGTTGTGGTCAATGGGGGTGTTGTCAGTTGGATGGTCAGTTGGTGTGATCAGTGGGAGTGTGGTCAGTTGGGTGGTCATTGGGGTGTGGTCAGTGGATGGGCTGAGTGGATGTGTTCAGTGGGTGTGCTCAGTGGAGGTATGGTCAGTTGGGTGGTAAGTGGGATGTAATCAGTAGGTGTGGCTAGTGGGGTGTGAACATTTTGGCAATGGATGCAGCCAGTCTGTGTGGTCAGTGGTTTATGGTCAGTGGTTGTGGTCAGTGGTGGTGAGGTCAGTTGGGTTCTCAGTGGGTGTGGTCAGTGGGTGTGACCAGTGGGTGTTGTCATTGGGTGTGGGCAGAAGGATGTGATCAGTAACTATGGTCAGCGGATACGGTCAGCTGGGAGGTTGGTGGGGCTTGGTAACTGGGTGTGGTCAGTTGGTGTGGCCATGGGTAGTGGTCAATGGATGCAGTGATCAGTGGGGTGTGGTCAAAGGGTGTGATCATTAAGGGTAGCCTTAATGGTTGTGGTCAGTGGTAGAGTGATCTAAGGATATGGTCAGTGGGGGTGGTCAGTGGGAGGTGGACAGTGGTGTGTGGAACAAGGGTATGGTCAGTGGTTGTGGTCAGTGGGTCTGGTCATTTCTCAGGACCTTATGGTCAGGTCAGTGGGGTGGTCATTGTGTTTGGTCAGTGGGTACCATCAGCAAGAGTGGGCAGTGGTGTGTGGGCATTGGTGGCCTGGAAGTAGGTGTAGTCAGTGAGGGTGGTCAGTGGAGGTTGTCAGTGTGTGTGGTCAGTGAGGTGGTCAGTGGATATGGTCAGTTGGTGTGGTCACTGGATGTGGCCAGTTTTTGCAGTTACTGGGGGTGGTCAGTGTTGTGTGGTCAGTGCGTACAGTCAGTGGGCATGGTCATTGAGGTGGTCAGTGGATGTGGTCAATGGGTGTGGTCAGTCATGATGTGGTTAGTTGGGTTGTCAGTGGATTGTGGTCAGTAGAAGTGAACTTTGGGTGTGGTCAGTGGGAGAATTCATTGGGGTGTGGCCAGTGGGTGTGGTCAGTGGGCTGGGGACATTGGTGTCTTGGCAAGGGGTGTGTTCACCAGGTGTGGTCAGTAGTTGTGATCAGTGGGGGTGGTCAGTGGCATGGTCAGTGGGTTTGATCAGTAAGAGGTGGTCAGTGTTTGTTGTCAGTGGCAGAATGGTCAGTGGCGGTGTGGTCAGTTGGTATTTGGTGGATGTGGTCAGTGGGGTGTAGACATTGATGTCTTCATAGTGGGTGTGGTCAAAGCGGTGTGGTCACTGGTTAGTTAGGGTGAAGAGTGGGTGCAGTCAGTGGGTGTGGTAAATGGGGTGTGGTCACTGGTTTTTGGGAAAGGGTGTGGACAGCGGTATGTAGGCAGTGGGTGTGCTCAGTGGGCTGCAGTTATTGGGGTGTGGTTAGCGGAGATGGTTTGTGAGTGTGGTCATAGAATGTGGTCAAATGGGTAACGGGTGAGGATTGTCAGTTGGGTGATCAGGGGATGTGGTCATTGGTGTGGTCAGTGGATGTGAGCAGTGGGTGTGATTGGTGGGTTTGGTCAGTGAGGGATGGTCACTTGGGTGGTCATTGCATTGTGGTCAGTGGGGTGACCATTGGGTGTGGTCAGTGGGGTGGTCAGTAGGTGTGATCAGTGGTTGGGGCCAGTGGGCAGTGGTCCTTGTGGTGGTCAGTGGGGTGTGATTAGTAGGTGTGGTCAGTGGGGTGTGGGCCTTGGTGTCTGGGCAGTGGGTGTGGTCAGTGGGTGTGTTCAGTGATGGGGATGGCAAGTTGGTGTGGCAAGTGGCATGTGGTCAGTCAGGGTATGGTCATTTGGGTGGTCAGCTTGGTCAGTTGCACAGTCAGTGGATTGTGGTGAGTGGGTATGGACAATGGGGGTGGTCAGTGGGTCCTGGTCAGTGGGTGTGGCCATTTGGGGTGATCAGTGCTGGAAGTGCAGGAAGTGGGATGTGGTCAGTGGCTGTGGTAGTCCGTGGTAGTGTGGTCAGTTGGGTTGTCACTGGGGGTGGCGCGTGCAGGTGGACAGAGTGATGCCTTAAGATCCAAGTTTTCTGTTTTGCTTGGGTGTGCTTTCCGTTGTGCTTTAGGGTGATAAAGGCAAAAAAGTCTGATCCCAGCTGTGGACTCAAGGACATTTTCTTCAGACTTCAGGCCAAAAGTATAAACAATGTGAGAAGAGGAGGGCAGGCCAGCCAGAAGAAGAGGAGGAGGACACCTTACAATTTGAGACTATTAATAGGATGGTGGACTGCTGTATGTAAATGGACTGAAGTCTATAAAAATGTGAAATCATGTGACCAAGCCCTCTTTTACTTCCATCTTGGAGCCACTCAGGCAGGGCAGGGGCCACGCTGTGGCACTGTACTGCCAGGGTGTGGCCTTTGCAGGCCTTTCAATAAATACCCATTTTATTTCCCCTAACTCTGTGTGAGCTCTGTTCCAGCTCCAAAAGGCAACAAGAGGAAGTGTGGTAAGCATTTCTAGCCAGAGGATTTGGTCAGATAGGTTGCCATTGGAGAGTGGTCAATGGGTATGGTCAGTGGCTGTGGTCAGTGAATGTGGTCAATTCGGTAGCTGGGTGGGGGGGGTCAGTTGAGTGGTCAGGGGATGTGGTTGTTGGTACAGTCAGTGAAGGTATGGTCAGTTTGTCAGTGGAGTGTGGTCAGTGGGTGTGGTCAGTGGGTTGTGGGCATTGCTTTCTTGGATATGGTTGTGCTCAGTGGTTATGTTCAGTTGGGGTATGGTCAGTTTGGGGGTCATTGGGGTGTGGTCCATTGGTGTGTTCAGTGAGATTTGCTCAGTGGGGGTATGGTCATTAGGGCAGTGAGTAGCGTGTGGCCAGTGACTATAGTCAGTGGGTGTGGCCAGTGAGTGTGGTCAGTAGGTGCAGTCAGTGAGGGTGGTCAGTGGGTGCAGTCAGTTGTTGTGGTCAATAGCTGTGGTCACTGGCTGTGGTAAATAGGTGTGGTCACTGGTTGTGGTCAGTGGGTATGGTCAGTGGGCTACGGTCATTGAGGCGTGGTATGCAGAGGTGGTCTGTGAGTGTGTTTACTGGGTGTGGTCAGTGGTTGTGGTCAGTATGGGAACTCAGTGAGGTCTGATAAGTGGGTGTTGCCATATGGGATAGTCAGTGGCATGGTCAGTGGGAGTGGTCAGTAGGAGGTGGTCAGTGGTTTTGGTCAGTGGCAGTGTGGTCAGTTGGGTGGTCAGTGGGTGTGGTCTGTGGGGTGTGCGCATTGGTGTCTTTGCAGTGGGTGTGGTCAGAGGGTTGTAGTCAGTAGGATGTGGTCATTTGGTTGTGGTCAGTGGGGTGGTCACTGGGTACACTGAGTGCGGTCGGTGTGAGTGGTCAGTGGGTGTGTCCCTTTGGGGTGATGAATGAGAATGTGCTTGGCCAAGGCAAAAGAGGCTCCCTGTGTGCCCTGCTCCCCTCTCCCTGAGCTCCTGAGAGCTCTGCAGCCCCTGCTGCCATCCCATCTGCCCAGGCCAGCACAACAGCCCCGGCCTTGGGGCTGTGCAGAGCTGCTCCTGCTCCAGGCCCAGGGCCCCTGCCAGAGCTGGGGCAGCCACAAAGCTGTGCCCATTTCTGTTCATTTCTGATCTGATGAGGATGGATCCTCAGGCACTTGGAGGCTGTTACTTTTTGAATGTTACTTTTCCAGAGTCCTTTGGGACTTCTGGAATGAAAGAAACATGTTTGACACTGTGGTGCCCCTTTGGAACAAAGAGGCCATTGTGACACTGTGGAACTAAGGAGAGCATTTCTGCACTGCTAGACCTCATGGAACCAAGGATCCACTGTGGCACTGCAAACCCTCAGGGGACCAAGGGACTTTTTGACACTAAGAGGTTCAATGGAAGCAAGGAGACATTGTGTCATTGCGAGACCGCATGGAGTCATGGAGACCATTGTTACCCTGAGGCCTTAAAGGTACATTGGTGTGGACACCATGTGTGGATCTACTGAGGGCAGGAGGGTTCTGCAGAGGAACCTGGACAGGTTTGATCCAAGGTCCAAATCCAACAAAGTGAGGTTTAAAAACAGCAAGTGCTGCACTATCGCCACAACCACCTCATGCAGTGCTACAGGCTAGAAAAAGAGTGTCTGGACAGCGGAGACGTAGAAAAAGACCTGGGAGCACTGATGGACAGCAGGCTGTACATGAGCCAGCAGTGTGCCCAGGTGGCCAAGAAGGCCAAAGGCTCCTGGCCTGGTTCAGGAATGGTGTGGCCAGCAGGACAAGAACAGTGATTCTTCCGCTGTATTCAGAATTGGTTGTGCAGCACCTCATTGCTCTGAAAAATTCTGGATGACCCAGCCTGGGAAGGACATGGAGGGGCTGGAGCATGTCCAGAGAAAGGCAACAAGGCTGATGAGGGGTCTGAAACACATGTCCTTTGAGGAGCAGGAATTGTCTATCCTGAAGAAAAGGAGACTCAGGGGAGACAAGGTGGTGTCAGGGCACAGGTGGGACTTGATGATCTCCAAGACCTTTTCCAGCCCTGTTAAATTCTGTGATTCTCTGAAACCACCCCTGAAGCAGTTGCAAGATATACCCGGGCCTTCTCTTCAGAAGGTCCAGCAGCCCAGGTCCCCCAGCTTCTCTAGACATCCCCAAAGCCCATCCTGTCAGTCCTGCAGAGCCTCTCCAGCCCCTCCTCACTGCCCACAACAGGGAGCCCCACACCCAGACACAGCAGCCCAGATGTGCCCCCCTGGCCTGTGGTGCCTCTGGCAAGAGAGCAGCACGAGGCACTGCAGGACCCTGCAGACAATTCCTGAAGCACTTGTAGGATGATCCTGCAGCACAAAGGATATTCCCATGGTGCCAACTCAGGAAATAAAATGGGGAGTGCAGCCATGGAGGAATGAAAAAATAGGGATGGGCTGTTTGTAGGGGAGGGGACATGGAGGGTCAAGAGTCATAAATGTGGATCAGGAAAGAAGAAAGAAAGGAAGAGTGAAGCAGAGGAAATGCTCAGGTCTTTGTGGGGGTGGCGACAAGGCTCTGAGCAACAATGTCTGCAGTGGGACTGGAAACTCACAGCTCATGGGAAAAAAAATTCTGGCTAACTGCAAAAGCCACGACAAGCCTGAGTGGTTTCCCTTGTGTCCCCAAGCCCTTGCTGGCCCCAGGGACTGATGGCATTTGTGCTCACTCAGCTCTGTCTCCCCACAGCAGCACCATGGGGGTGCTGACGCCTGCTCTGTGCAGTGCAAACAGGGGCTCCTGAGCCAGTGCTGCCGTGTCTGTGCCTACAAGGATGCAGCACCTGTGTGAGCTGGGGGAGAGGCCAGGGCTGCAGAGGGGGGATGTTGTTGGCAGCTGCATGAGGACGCTCTGGGACGCTCTTCTGGGCTGTCCAGGACAGTGGGGATGGATCAGCCCCTCCTCTGCTGCTCCTTGCCAGGGTCTCCCCCTTACAGGGACCTTGCAGAGCACCAGCCATGCTGTTTGCCCCCAGCCTGCCCACGGCCAGCCTGGGGCTGCTCATGGAGATTTCTCTGCTCAGAATTGGCCTGACCAAGTGTTCCGGAGAAAGCCTGGCCAAGGAGCCTGGAGCCCCCAGGCCCTGCCCTGATGTGTCAGCGCTGCCCCAGCAGTGCCCATGGCCTGTCCCTGCTGCAGCCCTGGCACTGCCACCCCCAGGGCTGTGCCTGGCCCCGAGAGCACTCAGGGCCGGCAGCAACAGGCAGGAGGGGGCAGGAGGGCAGCGGGGCAGCGGGGCAGTGGCACGGGAGCAGCACTGGCAACACCAAGTGCTGCTGCTGCTATTCACAGCTGCTGTGCCAGCACTGATCGACCCCAGCTCTGCACACAGACATTGCTGCTGCAGTTTCAGAGATAGGAACAAAAGGGGCATCTCTGGAGAAAACTTGGCAGGGAGAGAAATCCTTCAGTGTGTTTAAAGCTATGAAGACTGCAACCCTTTATTGACACAGGGAAGATGGAGAACCAGAATGAGCAATGGAAAACAGAGTGGCTTTTTTTCTGGACAGTATGATAAAACTAAAACAAAGTAAAATTAACCCCACAACCAAAACCAAAAGAAGTATTAAAGATGGCTGTTATTACAAGTGATTTGCAGAAATTAGCCAGCAATTTAATGTTCCTGAAAGCAGCCAGTCACCAGTGTCCACACTGCAGCCTTTAGTTCCTGGTTCTTCAGGCTGTAGATGAGGGGGTTCAGGGCTGGAGGCACCACTGAGTACAGAATTGACAGGGACAGATTCAGGGATGGGAAGGAGATGGAGAGGGGCTTCAAGTTGGCAAATGTGCCAGTGCTGAGGAACAGGGAGACGACAGCCAGGTGAGGGAGGCAGGTGGAAAAGGCTTTGTGCCGTCCCTGCTCAGAGGGGATCCTCAGCAAAGCCCTAAAGATCTGCACATAGGAGAAAACAATGAACACAAAACAACCAAATTACAAACCGACACTAACAGCAAGAAGCCCAAGTTCCCTGAAATAGGATTTGGAGCAGGAGAGCTTGAGGATGTGTGGGATTTCACAGAAGAACTGGTCCAGGGCATTGCCCTGGCATAGGGGCAGGGAAAATGTATTGGCTGTGTGTAGCAGAGCACTGAGAAAGCCACAGGCCCAGGCAGCTGCTGCCATGTGGACACAAGCTCTGCTGCCCAGGAGGGTCCCGTAGTGCAGGGGTTTGCAGATGGACACGTAGCGGTCGTAGCACATGATGGTCAGGAGATAGTACTCTGCTGACATGAAGAACAGAAAGAAAAAGAGCTGGATTGCACATCCTTCATAGGAGATGTTCCTGGTGTCCCAGAGGGAATTGTGCATGGCTTTGGGCACAGTGGTGCAGATGCAGCCCAGGTCAGTGAGGGCCAGGTTGAGCAGGAAGAAGAACATGGGGGTGTGCAGGTGGTGGTCACAGGCTACGGCGCTGATGATGAGGCCGTTGGCCAGGAGGGCAGCCAGGGAGATGCCCAGGAAGAGGCAGAAGTGCAGGAGCTGCAGCTGCCTCGTGTCTGCCAATGGCAGCAGGAGGAAGTGGCTGATGGAGCTGCTGTTGGACATTTCTTCATTCTGTACATTGTGGACTATTGAAAGAAGACGTTGATACGCTGGGACATATTTCCGTGAGTCAATCCTATGTTTTTTTCCTCAGTAATTTACTCAAAAATTCTTCTCTTACTTTGGAGAAATGTCACTTCCTTTTTTTTTAATTTTGAAGCTGTGGGTTTTGCTGTTAATATATTGCCCCCTTTGTTGAAGGGGCAGAAATCCTCCTTCAGCATTGCTCTCAGCCTGAGCATTGGGGACCCCAGAGGGAATAAATAACTCCCACTCCAAGAGGAGTCACACCTGTGGGCTCCACACAGCTGGCACATGGTGATTACACCACTCTCTATTTCAGGGTGACTGCACTTAAAATTTTCTGCAAAAATAAAGAGGATTCTTTGAAAGGTCCAATTTCAAAGCCAATTTCTCTGAACCCTTTTCTCTTTCCCTAGGCACCTGAAGATGGAGGGAATCCAGGTTTGATCTGGCTGTCTGCTGCCTGGAGTTGTGCCTACTGGGAGTTTCTCTCTCCAAGGCTTGTCCCTGCTAGTGCTGCCAGAGCCCAGCCCAGCCCTGGGGGCTCAGCTCTGCCCTGCACACCCCTCCCAGCACAGGGCACTGCCCAGGGGCATCTCCCTGCCAGCAGGGCCTTAAGGGCAGCTCAGACAAACTGAGATGCTCTAAGCCAAGGTGCTGCTGCTGCTGTCTGTAGGCAGAGGAGGGTGAGGAGGCACTTTGTGAGGGAGATGTGAGGCAAATCTGCTGATGCGCAGTGGGACAGTGCAGGAGTCTCAGTGACACAGACACACCTGACAGCCCCTTTCCCATGCCTTGAGGAGAAAGCTGAGAGCAGCCCTGGCCATGCAGCACCAGATCCAAAGCAGGAAGAATCTGCCTTGATGGGGGTGACTCCTTCCACCTCCAACTTCTCCCCACAGTCCATGGGGAGCTGCCAGGCAGGTTGAGAGCTGCCCCTGGCTGGTGGCACATGCCCTGAGCTGGCCAAGAGCCCTGAGGGCTGCAGGAGCTGCTCTGCAGGACAGCCCTGGGCAGCCCCGGCTGCAGCCCCAGCTTCAGCCCCTGCAGCCGTCCCTGGCAGCAGGAGCCATCCTGCTCTGTCCCTCTGACAGTTCCCAGGGCAGCCCCGATCTGCAGCAAAACCTCCTCCTCCTCCTCCTCCTGTGCCTCAGAGAAACTGGGAGAGTCCCCCTAACACATCCCCCAGGCTGTGGGCTGTGCTGGCTCCAGGAGATCCCTCCAGGAGCACAGGGAACATTGCCCTGCACCCACAGACTCACCATGTCCAGGGCTGTGAAGATGTTTCCCCAAGTGATGTCTCAGCTTGTTGTCTTCCCAGTCCTGATTGCCTTCAACCTTTCTGTGCCTGGCTCCCGTCCCCTCAGTGCTTGCAGGCAGTTCCCTCAGCCCTGCTGGGCTGGGAGAGGAGCTGCTCCTTAGTAGAAATGTCTTTTTGAAGCTTTTCTTGGTTGAGCCTGGGAGCTGCCTCTGTGCCAGGAGACCAGCCCAGCTCAGCAGCACAGACACAGCACAAGGATTTTAATGACCCTCACAGGGATTTGATGCTGTTTACATCAGATTAAGTCCCTCAGTGTGTTGAAGAAACTTCTCAAGACTTCAAAGTTAAATTGAAACACCAAATTCTCCTGAAGTTCTAATGGATTCTGCTGAGGGATATGTCTGTGCAAGTTGATCAAACTTGGCTATTTTCAGTGCCCCCATACCCTACTAACTCTTTCCAGTGTGTCAAAATACATGCTAAAAGACTAACCTTTGAAATATCCTTGCTTTGTCTAGTACTCATTACCTCCTCCTTCTTGTCTTATCCTGTTTCCACCCAAATCTCTCTCCACACAGCCTCACAGTCCTTTCCCAAGCTTTCTCCCACACACATGCCTGAGTTGCAGGTATTGAATGTGATTTGCCACACACAAACTTTAGGATCTTAGGTTCAAAATCAGCTTGGTTAGGATGTCTCCATTTACACTGAGGGCATAGACCTTGTCATCTCTCAGAGGAACAATAACAACGTTTTTCACAAATCTTGCAGTGTAACAGTAACTATGCAGAGTGCCAACTTCTAGAAGCCCCAAAAGCCTCATGACACCCACAAAATCAAGCTGTTCCTCTTCTCTCTTGAGTGTCCAGACCCTCTTGTGCAGACCCTTCCCAGTCCAAAGCTACCAACCTCCCTGCTGAAGTTCGATATATTCCATCCAGTTAACAACACAGAAAACACAGAGAAAAATGACCAGTTTGCTGCAATTGTAACTTTTGTCAGAAGGTGGCAATATTACTCTAAAATACACAATGACCAGTGGCGGCAGGGGACCGGTTAATCCCAAACACCGAGAGTTACAGGGAATGCCGTCCCCCTTAAACCGGAATTACCCACACACAACCTGAATCCAAAAGTCAAAATCACTGCAGGGGAGGGTATCCCTTTATTAAGGGAGAAAGCATCCACCTCTTCTCAACACAGCACACAGTATACAGCAATTACAAACGATCACCCAATCACTTTGTCCTTCTCCAGCCCTTTCAGTTGCCCAAAACAAAAACACAGATCCAAGCTCCCTCTCGCTTCTTCCTAAGTACATCTGACCAGTCACACAAACAGTCATTCACAGAGGCAGGACCCAATCAAAATAATTATTAAAATAGCAGCAATAAACAAGGATTTGCCCAGTTCACCCAAAGAACTGCTGGTGGATCTCCCTGACAGAACAAACCCTTTCTGTGGCCACTGCACCCTCCCGATGATTGCAAGAAAAACTGCCCAGGCTTGCGCTGAGTACAGAACGTCTTCTGCATCTTGCCAGCTGCCTTTTAGACATGTGTAGGCATAATTTTAAACTTACAATTGTGTCTGCAGTCCAGCAGCATGTCTTGTCTGTCCCCATGATGAGCAGCTGGGGACCAGAGGTCCCTCCAGGAAGGTCCCAGAGACATCCATAGCCCAGGTTGCTCTTGCAGCCAAACAGAGTTTCTCATGGCAAACTCACCAATTGATAGAGAAAAGAGGACTCTCCAGCCAGTTTAAGTTAGAAAGTAGTATGTTTATTACAATGCTGGGCAAGCCCAGGAGAAATCTCCCACAAGGATGTGCAAAATACCCAGGGCTCTTGCCTTATTTTTTCCATCAAAATCTTACATATTCATTTAGTTACCCAATATGCCTATGGATATGAATTACCTAACACCCCATACCCTCACATTCTATTCAAATTAGCTCAAAGTGCTTTTGCACAGTCCTTGCGCAATTCTTTCCTTCAAATGGGTCAGTGGGTGTTTGAAATGGGTCAGCGGTCTCCTAATGATGAAGTCAGGGAGCCTTCCTTGCCTTCAGCTTTTCACCTTGGTCTTGTTCCTAGGTTCTCGGGCCCTTTGACCGTAGTTCAAGTTCCCAACCTGGTTCTGGCTGGTTGCAGGGCCCAGGTGCAGTTATGGTTTCTTCACTTCAACAGTATTCCAACTGCCCAAGTTGACACAACAAAGACAAGCAAGTGATTTATTTTCCTATCTCTACTTGTTCAGCCACTGATTATTAACTTTCTACATTGCTTCTACTCTGATCATTATATGTATAGCTTCTCTTCCTCATCTGAGCTATAAATCCTTTGATTTTTGCATCAGAAAGATGATGCTATGATTGATGTAAATACAATCACGGTGTTGTATCAGGATGCTCTGCCTGGAGTGCAGTGAAAACGGCTTGAAAAATGCCCTTTTTGCAAAGCTTTCAGTGGTGGATGGAGAAAGGTAGCCATGCTGCTTTTGGTGTTGAGGAAATGCTGAAACTAGCCTGACTCATTTAAACTCTTCCAGTCCTTGCTGAGATGAGGAGCCCCTCAGCCTTCCCTGCTCCAGGCTGGACAAGCCCAGCTCCCTCAGCATCTCCTCACAGCCAGAGGGCTCCAGCCCCATCCTGGAGGCCCTTCCCTCACCCTCCGCCAGCTTCCAGACATCTTTGCTGCCCTGGGGAACCCAAACCAGGCCCCAGTGACCTGGATGATCCTCGTGCTTGATTTCCTGATCACACAGCCCCGGCCCCTTGTCCCCGTGTGAGGCTCTGGGGTGGATTCGTGGAACATCCTTGGTGGAAGCTGTGGCCCAGGTGAAATTGGGCTGGAGAAGGGCTGGCAAGGAGAGGGTGGAGTTGGGAAGAGCAGATGTGGGAAGAGCCAGGACCATTTTCCCTGGTTGGGCTGCTGTGCTGGGAGTCCCTCCACCTCTGCTCACAGGCACTGCCCTTGCAGAGACAGCGAAGGGCTGGGGAAGCACCTGGGTCACACAGGGCAGAGCAGGACACTTTATTTACCTCAATGCACAATGATCATGGCTCCTTACTGTCTATGCTGAACACAAGCAGAGTAGATACTGATGTAGCAATACTGTGACTAAAGGCATCCCTTTATGGAAAATATTATGAAAGTTAAAAAAAAAAAAAAAAGAAAAAGTAGAACACACCAAATAGAAACACATGGAACTAAGCAGTCTGGGCAGTCTGTAATGAGTTCCATTCTGAATGCTATGCAGAAACAAACAGGCACTTGATTGTTTCTGGAAACACAGAGTGGTCATATTCCTCAGGGCATCCTCAAGCTCCTGATTCCTCAGGCTGTAGATGATTGTGTTATAAACAAAATTAAGCCAAACTAAATATAATTAGAATAAGCGATAATTTATTTTGCGACTGAAATACGATCTTCCTTACCCACAATCAAAAAGGGACAGCGCTGAGCCCGGGATCTGTGCCGGGTGAGCACACTCTGATCCAACCTCTATGGCATCGGATCCCCCAGTGCTCACAAAGGTGCCTTGGTCAGTCCAGTTTTTATACAGCTTTTCATAGCCTGGAGCAGAGGTCTTTCTTTTTGTTGTTGCACATATTCATGTAGTCTTTCTCTGCATTGGGCTGGACAAAACCATGTCTTTGAAACGATGAATTTGGTGAATGCATGTCCCAGTCTGGGGTTTCTCCTTTTCCCCGAGATCACCCCAGAGGGACACGAAGGTGGTTCAAAACCTGGTTTTCCCCGAAGCCGCCGAAGAGAGACTGCCGGAGACGGTTTTCTCTTTTTCCAAGGACAGTTTATTATTTCTTATCTCTGGGACATTTTGCCTGGCCAGCAGCGGTCTGCTCAGCCTGGCATCCATGGTGGAATCTGCCTGGTCAAGGCAGGGCTTATCTTATATAGTTAGTACTACGTATTACATGTTTACAAAATTTTACCAATACAATACAATTTTATTAAATGGTCCAGCCCTGACCCCAACCAATCCAAGAGGCCAACGTGTCACCCAACATGGATGACATGGAGAAGAAGGAGGAAAAGGTGTCCACCCCCCAAATTCTCCATCTTGGCCACGTGTCCCTTATCATAAACATTCAAGAAAACCTATTTATCTACGTTCTAACATTCTAATTTACACTCTACTCATCATTATTTTCTGTGTCTCTTCTCTCAATGTGGGCAGATTCTCCCAAGGAGCCAAATCCAGCCCCTGCAGCTCCTGGGCAGCACTCAGGGGTCTCTGAGGGGTCTGCCAGGGAGGTTTTTGCACCCCCAAAGGAGCCAGGGAAAAACCCTGGACTCCCACATCTCCCCCCTCTGTTTGCAGCAAAAAGACCTCCTTCACGGTTTTGTCCAGAGCCCTTTTCACAGCTTTGTTCAAGGCGTGCCGAGTGCATGGGATGATGCATGGCAAAGCAATGAGAATAGTAACAAGCTCCACTAATATATAAAAACCTACTTTCAAAATTTCTTTTTACAAAGGTAAAAGATCAAAAAGGTCAAACAGACCATCCAGGCACAATAACTGTGCTAGAACTCGGAAGGATGGTTTGTTTGAGACTACAATATAATTGCTATATACATTCTAATTCGGAGTAACATCCATTGTTTGGTTCTTTTTCACCCCTAAAACATCACATACAATTCCAAAATCCATTGTTGAACCAAAAATTTCTAATTCTTTTGGTTTGAAAACAGCCACAGGGAGAAATTGAACCCACACATGCCATCCATTCACAGGAGTTGTCACAACTCACATCACCCATGAAGGGATGCCCTCCGGAATGGACCATTCTTTCACTGTCAATCCCACCAGACATGTTGAAAATGGCTTTTTTGCCTGGAATGCCTCAAACAAATTGTTTCCAACCCCACTGTCCATGCTAAACTTTCCCAAACACTCTCCCTTGGCTGCATCACTGGTAAATCCTCTTTTTCACCTAATACAGTTGACAAAAAATAAGATACAACAGCATATAAACAATCATTTTTCACTGTCAGTCCTTAAGTCTTTTAAATCTTGTTTGAAGAGAAGTTCACATCCTTTTTCCTTGATGTCTGCCAACACTCCCCTTGGAATCTTGGCGGCTTGTTGTACTGGATCATTGTGAGGAGGGTCTCCTGCTAATTCTGCCATGGTGAGGTTAGCATGAGCACCACCTTGGTATTTCTTTCGCAGCTCCTTCAAAGCTCTTCTCCATCTGCGCTCCCATATAAGTCCTTGTGTGTCAGTAAGTATCAATGACACAAGAGATTTCATGTCACATGAAGTCAAGTCATATTCATTGAGAATACCTTTTAAAACCAGTTTAAAATATGAAGATCCCAGTCCATAATCACTAATTGTCTTAATATAATTTTTAACTAAATCATGATTTAATTTTTGCCATCTTTGGTTTTGTCCTTGCGGGTCATAATTCACTGGCATGGCTATTTCACCAGTCCCAATTGCAGGACATTTTCTGCTTCTTGTTAAGTCCATTCGAATATTTGTCCAATCAACTAAAGTATCTTGAGCTGCTGTTGCAGGTCTGTGTGTCTCTGTAGGAATTTGTCTGTTCAAAGGTATTACTTGTTGAGATTGAGGCCAAGCTGCTGCCTCATCCATTTTTTGATTCATTGGTATTGTAGAAATCTGTGGTCCTTGCCGCATTGTTCATTGAAAAGTCCTTGCCCATTATTGTCATCAACCTTGTTCTTCCCTTTATTATCACTTGTACTGTCATTTCTGAATCTGTAAGAATTGTCCTTGGAGATCTGTAAGATAGGAAAACCCATTCTATAATTAAAAGAGTGTCTTTTTTGTGTTCGTCCCAATGAAAAATCAAACCATATAGCTGTGTTTCTTCTCCCAACACTACTAAATGGAATGGTAAAGAGTCCACGTATCGGTGTGGAGTGGCGAGTGCCACAGTAAGTCCTACTAAAAATCCATTGTCAGGTACATGTTCCACTGTGAAAGGAGATCTCTTCCCCATACAGTGAATGGCTTTTACACGAGTAATAGCTGTCTTCTGTCCGGGTCCTGTGAATGTTATTGAATTTTCACTTTGGAGGCATACAGAACTTCCTCCAATGCCTGTGATTTGATCCAAAGGTACAATCAAGTTCCATTCTCGAGGTCAGAAAATATATGAAATCACTGTCACGTCCGGTGTTCACCATCCCTGTGATGGTTGTTTTCCTGTTATGGTATATCAAGTCCCAAGTAATAGTTGGCTGTTCACGGGTTATGTACTTCAACCATAACGTGTGTACTTCGACATGGTCATTGTAGTGTGGATGCCCTTCGCCCATCACCAGCATTGCTTGATGCTCCAATGGATGCGATGGCAGAGCTATCGCTTTTGCCAGTTGAGTATTTTGTGGAATTGTCAATGGGGGTCGAAGAGCCCTTGCTAAAATTGTCATCTCTTCGAAGCAGTCTGCTGAAACAACAGTAGGATACATTGTCAGTCCAAAATTGCTGCACCGGTCTCTGCCTATTATCAAAAAATCTTGTCTCTTTCGGCACGGTGCTTTCAGTCCTGTACGTATAGATGCAGATTCTTCATTCAAAAAAACAAGTCACTTTTGAAGCTGACAGGATGTACTGCGTTCCTGGGCAGCAAATCCCTGTCACAGGGGATGTCCCCTAACACCCTGCTGAGGGAGTCAGATTGACGCTCCCCGACAACTGTATTGTCTGTGCCGGTGTTGTTGCTGTTCCTTGTTGCACTGCCATCATTTCTGTCGTAGCACAAGATGGTCCTGCACTTCGTGTTTTTTGGCAGTGGCAATGGTTTTCTGTCCACATCCGTCAGAGAATAACATTCACTTGCCAGATGTCTTCCTCTGCGACATCTAGGGTAAAGTTCTGGTGGCTTGGAAGTCTTTGTGGATTGAGGACAATTTTTCCCAAAATGTCCAAAAATTCCACAGTCGTAGCATTGTCCTTTAGATGGATTCTTTTTCTTCTTAAAATTTGCAAAAATCTTTTCATGTTGTTCTTGAAGAACTTCCGTCATTTGCTCCTTGACAACTGAAGCTATATGTTGTGGTGTTCCAATCTTGCTGCAGGCTTCAACCATCTCCGTCCTCTCTCTGTGGAGACACAAACAGAACCCTTCCCCCAAATGCTTACTTTGTAAGCTTTTCAACTTTCTCTGTCTCTATATTTTTGATCAAAACTGGAAAATTTTCCCTTGTACTATTATTTCAAGTATTATCTAACAAAGAAAACAAACCCAAAGTTTACAATCTTCTGCAAGTAAACATAATACAATAATTAACAATACTTTAAATAACAGGCATACATTTACAAGATTAGATAATTATCAATTTAAAAAAAAAAACTGTGTCATCACCTCAGGGTCTGCAGACAGCTGACAAACCTTGATTCAATGAGGAATTAGATGGTCATCTCCGGAAAATGAACACCAAATTCACTTCAAAGTCAGCTTCAGCTGTTATATTGATAAGTCAAATTGTCAATCCAAACGATTGGAATATTATTTTGATGCAGAAAACACCTGGGTTTACACAATTTCTCTTTCAGTCAGAATTAAGGCTTGGCCAGAGCCTAAACTCTAATTGGAAGAGAACTCCCTGACATCTTCTTATTAAAGAAATAAACCACAACTCTTAACAACAAAGTTACAATTAAACATTTCAAAAAGAAATCAAACTCCTCTAGCAACTCATTTTCTCTAAAATTCATCTTTAGAGTAAGATACTTTGAACATGGCAAGACACTGCAGTGCTTCTATGATAACAACTCAGGAAAACCATAACATTAAATTTTTTTTTCTGAGAATGAAGCTCAAATAATTTTCTGGAATTCTGCAAAATATTCAAAACCATAAGATATCAAAGTGTCAGGTCACAAAAGACCTGCCAAAATAAAAGAGAGAATTAATAAAAGGAAAATAAAGAAACATTAAGTTCACAACTTAGCTGATTATCTTCATACATTTGATTCAAGGACATATCTGGAGGCTTTCCAAAACTTACTTAAAGTATTGAAAGATTTCAAATTAAACAATGAAACAGAAAACAAAATCATTCTGTAATATAGAATTCATACAATCTTATTACAGTGTTTTTAAAATTAAATACAGAAACTAAATTTAAATTTTAAAATCCAACTCAAAATCTATTGATTTATATTGACAATATTGCAAATACTTATAAACTGGCTTCTCTAAAACCATTAACTATAGGAAAATTAAAACTCAATGTTGACATTTAAATAAATGTCCACTCATATCTGAGCAATAACAAATCACTAAATATAGATGATATATATTCAAATAAAATACAAAATACCTTATTATACCTTCAATTATTAAAATACCTAATACTATTAAAATACCTTTACCATTCTTAAAGTTTCAGCTATTTTTTTAACAAAAATGCAAAAACAAACACCTTTAGTTTAACATACAAGAACTGAAAATAAAACTGACTCTCTTGTCCTGTTCCCTTGTTCTGTTTGTTCTCCACAGTATAGATAAAAAGCAGCTCTTGGCCTCTCTCCATCCCCCATTCCCCTCCCGTCTGCAGCACTGGGTCTGTGCAGGCACAGGGGGAGCAGTGGGGGTGCTGCTGGAGCCTCTGGAGCAGGGTGGCTGTGCCTCCCCCCCCTCTCTCGGTGAGCCTGGGCTGGTGACTTCACGCTGCTGTGCCTGGGTTTGCTCTGTCCGGCTCTGTCCGGGCAGCTGCCTGCAATTGCTTCAAAGTTGTTAATTTTTTCACCTTTGACTTAAAAAGCATAAATTTCTCTCCCCATTAGAATCTGCCAGTTCTAATGTGGACAACTCAGGTTTCCCTGAAACAGGGCATTCATCTCCTCCCCCAGCATTTCTGACAGCTGGAGACAGGTCTGTCTGTGTCTTTTCACAATTCTCGCTTTCCTGCGTCCCGGCCATTGCCGCAGGTTGCCCCTCCCTGGACATCCCTTGCAGCTAAATGCACCGAATCCGCGCTTTTTTCCTGTTTTTGTCCCGGTCAGTGTGAAGGCTGCCGCTCCCTTCCCCCTTTGGGCTGAGAGCCGCCCGCATGGTCCTGTCCTTCTGCGTCCCAGTCCCCGCAGGTTGCCCTTCCCTGGACATCCCTGCGGCACCGAGCCCGCATTTTTTCGTGGTCCCGTCCCCCTCCCCTCTGTCCCCCACGGCCCGGGGAGTCGCCTGCAGCGCCCTCCCGCCTTCTGGGGTCAGGGTTTCTGAAGGGGTGAAATAGCAAAAATGTATGTCCTGCAACTCACTTGGAAATATTTCTAACTTAATTTTTTCCCTGGCCTTGCTGATGGCAAGGCCCTTGCTGAACCACCTGCTGCTGGCAAGGCAGTCATAAACTTCCCTCCCCCAGCTCATAGCTAGGTGAGAATCCTTCCCCAGTCTCTGAGGAACTTTAATTGCTTTCTCCGCCTGCTGATAGCAAGGCAGCCATAAACCTCCCACCCCCTGCTCATGGCTAGGTGGGAATCCTATGATGTGTCTGATTCTGAACCATCTTACCCAAAAGCAATCCGTCCAAAATCGATTCGGAGGTTCCTGAAACCAACCAGCAGTGCACAGGAGCGAGGCTTCCCGGGACACCTCCTCTCCGACTCGCGTCTGGAACTCGGCTTTTCTTGGCAGAGGGCCATAAATCTCCTCCAAAGTCCTTTTCAACAGCGTGCCTCTTCTGAAGCTCTGTCTTTTGGGGGTCTGTACCTGCCTTTGCAGGCTACAAGGATCCACCAGGGTCCGTGCCAAATGTCTCTGCCTGGGGGGGTCTCCTCCATCTCTGTGCGTCTTCTTGAGCTTGCCCTTCTGGGGGTCCGCACCCACCTTTGTGGGCTGTGGTGCATCCAGAGACGTCAGATGTCACTGCCCAGCCAGGGGGATGCCAGATGTCAATGCTCAGCCAGGGACGCCAGGTGTCCCAGTCTGGGGTTCCTCCTCTTGCCCCGAGATCACCCCAGAGGGACACGAAGGTGGTTCAAAACCTGGTTTTCCCCGAAGCCGCCGAAGAGAGACTGCCGGAGACAGTTTTCTCTTTTTCCAAGGACAGTTTATTGTTTCTTATCTCTGGGACACTTTGCCTGGCCAGCAGCGGTCTGCTCAGCCTGGCATCCATGGTGGAATCTGCCTGGTCAAGGCAGGGCTTATCTTATATAGTTAGTACTACGTATTACATGTTTACAAAATTTTACCAATACAATACAATTTTATTAAATGGTCCAGCCCTGACCCCAACCAATCCAAGAGGCCAACGTGTCACCCAACATGGATGACATGGAGAAGAAGGAGGAAAAGGTGTCCACCCCCCAAATTCTCCATCTTGGCCACGTGTCCCTTATCATAAACATTCAAGAAAACCTATTTATCTACGTTCTAACATTCTAATTTACACTCTACTCATCATTATTTTCTGTGTCTCTTCTCTCAATGTGGGCAGATTCTCCCAAGGAGCCAAATCCAGCCCCTGCAGCTCCTGGGCAGCACTCAGGGGTCTCTGAGGGGTCTGCCAGGGGGGTTTTTGCACCCCCAAAGGAGCCAGGGAAAAACCCTGGACTCCCACAAATGCAGATCTCGGTTGATGGGAAGCCGGCATTCAGATGTAGCTTTCCTGATGGCTCTGGTTATCTTAATCATCAATACTTGATGGGTGCTCATCGCTTGGGTGTTTCCTGGACAGTTTCTGAAAGGGCTATCTTTGAACAAGTAATTATTTGGTTTTTGACTGGGAATTAACACCAGCTGAGTATAATTTCAGGAACACACAACAGTGGGGACTAATAAGGGTAACTCCTTGCTTTTTGTGTGGGCGGATGATTTTTCATTGTGGACCAGGGTGACAACCAAGTTGGGTCCTTCTCTTCTGTAGAGGGTGCAACAAGAGATGGTATTGTATATCTAATAAAAGGAGACCTATGTGCCCCAGGTGTGCCCTGGAATTCCTGAGATCCTATAATTGGGATGTAGCACGTGATCAGTTTGATATAGTGAGTCCAGTCTGTGGGTAAGGTTTAAAGCAGGAGAATTTGGATATTTTTGAAAAAGACTGGGGATGGTGCCAGCCTGGTAAAATTAATTATAAGGCTCCCATTGCAGTTTAAGTCTTTGTATTTGAGATACAAGGGGGTATTTATGGTATTTCTGCCTGGTCAAATAGGAGAAGGAAGCAGCCAGCAGTTAGAGCTCTTGGAGAAGGGGAATTTTGAATAACTTAGAGGAGACAGCAGAAAGAATCATGACTGCGTGTGCTCAGTATTTTCGGAGGGGTTGTTGGTTTTGGGTTGGTCAGCGGGCTGTGGTCAATGGAATTTGTCATTGGGGTGGTCAGTGGGTGTGGTCAGTGGGGTGTCGGCACTGGTTTCTAGGATATGGGTGTGGTCAGTGAGTGTGTGTAGTGGTTATGGTCAGTGGGTCTGATCTTTGGAGGTATGGTCATTTGGGTGGTGAGTGGGATGTGGTCAGTGGGTAAGGTAAGCAGATGAGATCAGAGGGTGACCAGTGTGCCACCTATTCCTATTTCTGTTCCATCATTCCTGCTCTGATGAGGATGGATCCTCAGCCACTAGGAGGATGCTGATGAATTTTACTACTCCAGAGGCCTCTTCTTTCTCGAGATCTTCAGTTCCAGAATTCAGTGACAAAGGCTCATAAATATTTGTTAAAAACACCCTTGAGAAAAGCTCCTGGGGAAAACTTAATTTTTCAAATCTTTGGTGGTTAATTGGATAGATTTCAAAAATGTATTTCAAGTGAATATACTACATTGAAAACAATGCCAAAAGAAGTGATTTCTCCTGGTTCTTTTCCTGTTTATAGAGGGATATCAGAACTGTCCAACTGATATTGACCCCCAGCACCTTCTAATGCCGTCTAAATAGATACTAAAATCAAGTCCCTTCATGGATGATCAATCAATCACACTTTGTCCCCATCCCCATCCCCTCCTCACCATTTCCCTGGTCCAACCCCTCAGACTCCTCTGGACCAGGAACAGTGCAACCAGCAGGCTCAGAGCAGTGATTCTTCCCCTGTGCTCAGCAGTGATTGGGCAGCACCTCAAGTGCTGTGTCCAGTTCTGGGCCCCTGTCCCAGTCTGGGGTACCTCCTCTGCCCCGAGATCACCCCAGAGGGACTCGAAGGTGGTTCAAACCCTGGTTTTCCCCGAAGCCGCCGAAGAGAGACTGCTGGAGACGGTTTTCTCTTTTCCCAAGGACTGTTTATTATTTCTTATCTCTGGGACCTTTTGCCTGGCCAGCAGGGTCTGCTCAGCCTGGCATCCATGGTGGAATCTGCCTGGTCAAGGCAGGGCTTATCTTATATAGTTAGTACTACGTATTAGATGTTTACAAAATTTTACCGATACAATACAATTTTATTAAATGGTCCAGCCTTGACCCCATCCAATCCAAGAGTGCCAACATGTCACCAAACATGGATGACATGGAGAAGAAGGAGGAAAAGGTGTCCACCCCCCAAATTCTCCATCTTGGCCACGTGTCCCGTATCATAAAAATTCAAGAAAACCTATTTATCTACGTTCTAACATTCTAATTTACACTCTACTCATCATTATTTTCTGTGTCTCTTCTCTCAATGTGGGCAGATTCTCCCAAGGAGCCAAATCCAGCCCCTGCAGCTCCTGGGCAGCACTCGGGGATCTCTGAGGGGTCTGCCAGGAGGGTTTTTGCACCCCCAAAGGAGCCAGGGAAAAACCCTGGACTCCCACAGGCCCCCAATTTAGGAAGGACATGGAGGAGCTGGAGAGTGTCCAGAGAAGGGCTACAAGGCCGGTCAGGGATCTGGAACACAAGTCCTGTGAGGAGTAGCTGAGGGAGTTGGGGATGTTTATCCTGGAGGAGACTCAGAGGAGATCTCATCGCCCTCTACAACTCCCTGACAGGAGGGTGCAGCCAGGTGGAGTTGGGCTCTTTCCCCAGGGAACAGTGACTGGACAAGAGGACACAAGCTTAGAGCTGCCCCAAAGAAGGTTTAGGTTGGACATTAATAAATATTCTTCACAAAGAAGGTGATTGGGCATTTGAATGGGCTTCCCAGGGAGGTGGATGAGTCACTGTCCCAGGAAGAGTTTCAGCATAGACTGGATGTGACACTGAGTCCCACGGTCTGGGTGACAGGGTGGCGTTAGTTAGTTGGTTAGTTAGTTAGAAGTTTAAGATGTGTCATTACAAGTTTGTGAAGTGTTATATGATTGGTTGAAAAATGCACATGGCAGCAAAGCTGTGCGAAGCAAAGCAATTTATGATTGGTGATAAAAGACATTTGCAAAGTTCATAGAAATATGTGATTGGCTAAAAAACTAATGTAAGGCATTGTAACTAAGAATGAGATGGCTTCCGATATTATGGTATTCTGCGTGACACCTTTAACGTCTCACCCTTCTATCAGAGTGGTGCAATAAAGCAATAAACTGTTTTTTACAATGTCTCTGAATTGCCCATCTTTTGTTATAATGATCTTCTGACAGGCATATTTTGGATATCAAGCCTGCCAATTGAAATCAATAGGGATTCAAAGATACCAGGTCTACCCAAAAGAAATCAGTAGGGATTTAGAGACAGCAGATCTACCCTGTTTAAGTCTCGGTGGATTTAGGGACACTCAGCTTATCCATTGAATTCAACAGGACTTTTGTGGAACTTTGGTGCTAAAATGAGACAACTTCGGTAAATGTGAGGGAAATGTTGGGCTCAATTCCAGGAATTTCCCTTCCAGGATCATGATGCTGATTCTGTAGAAGTCCTGGATGAATTCCTGGAAGTCAGTTCCAAATACCTGATCCCACACCTGCAACCTGTGCTGGAGCTGTGCCTCCAGGTAAGCCCAAAAATCTCTATTTTCAGTTCAAATTCTGGGAATTCTGAAGCCATAATAGAGATTTTTAACAACAAAATTTTTGGGGCACTGGGTTTAGCCATTGATGTCAATGCGAATTTAGGGACACCAGGTCCACCTAGTCAAAGCAATGAGGATTTTCGGGACACAAGTTTTGGGGGACCTTAGGGGTTTTGGGTGATTCAGTTATCCAAGAGGTACCCAGGTGTATCCAGGTGATTTTTGCCATGATCCAGGATATACTGGGGGCTACCCAGGTGTATCCAAGTGATTTTTGGGATGTCCAGGTGATGTTTGGAGCACCCAAGTGTCCTGACTCTCCTGGATGGGCTGGGAAAAGATAATGGCCACTGTTGCATCCTTTCAGTCGACAAGGACACAGATGACCCAGTGTGGTGGGGGGCTGTCAGGGGGCACTTGAACATTCAGGGTTACCCCAAAACTCCAGGTGAGGGCCCCAGAGGTGGGAGGGAGCCCTGAGTTACCTGAGGAGATGATGCAGTGCAGGTCAGTGTGGTCAGTGCAGGTGGCATTCTGCGCCGGCTCCAGCTCAGAGGTGGGCAAAGAGGGTGCCCCGAAATCTCAGGGGAGCAGCAGGGTCACCCAAATTGATGCACGGAAAAACTTCATAACCCACAAAGTAAATAATAGGTATGTATTTTATTGAGCACTGAGGTGCATGGGGTATAGCTCCTCCAAAAACATGCACACCTTCGGTGACCTGCACCTCTCTTTTTATTCTCTACAAACTAGGATTGCATAATGCACGTAATACATATTCATTTCCTAATCCATCCTGTTCCCACTTCATATTAAAATCAGCTCCATGGCACTTTGTGACTGCACATTGCTCCTTGTTGGTTGTTCTAGTGGCTGTCTGGGATGAAGTAAGCAGTCTTCCTCTCAGTTTGAACTTTTAACCTCACCTTCTTTGCATCTTAGTCTTAGGTTCTTTTCCAGACTTTGATACCAGTTTTTGCTGGCTCAAGGGTCTAAAGAGTCCCCGTTATCTGGAATGGGCCTCATTCTTCCATCCTGCTTGCACATTCTTGGCCCTCTATCTTATCTTGAAGCTTTGTTCTGTCCTCCTGTTCTTGCAAAGGCAGTGAATGTTAAGCATCCAGAGAATCTTGCCAGTCCCCTTCTAATTAAAGCATCCTCCTGTATTTGTTCCCTTAACTCATTAATTTTAATTTTAATTTTCCCCCTGTTTCAGTTTCACAATGTCTCCTTGATTCTATGAGCCCCAGAACTTCATCCTTGACCCCTGGTTCCATAGGGGTCTGGAGTCACAATGGTCCCACTGAATCCATGAGGCACCAGAGCGTCACAATGGTCTCTTTGATTCCATGAGGCTCCATGGTGTCTCCATGGTGTCCTTGGATCTGCTACTGTCCTTGTCACAACTGACCCACGATTCTATAAGATTCTGCAGTGTCACCATGGTCACAGTCAGAGACTGGATGAGATCAATGTCCCAGACACCTTGGGATGAGCTGTCAGTCAGTTACACAGTGGGTTGGTGCTGACCCAGGCTCTGATTGCCCGAGCAATCACAATGCCACCTGGGGAAAGGCCCATGAAGGCCCAAGGGCTTAAAAAACCACGGAGCACCTTCTCAGTCCAAGTCCCTGCCTGCTTCTGTGGTCTGTGTCACACCAAAGGCAATGCTCCACACTCATCCCTGGAGCCCCAGCCCAGCTCCTGAGTGACCCAATGACCAAAAGTCCTACCTAGGAGAGGGACCCAGGAAGACCAAGTAGAATTTAAGGCAGACCACTAGGCAAGTGCACATCTTGATCCTACCTCCTCTTGGAATTTCTGTCTGAACAGTACTGGAATACAAGAGTGTGCATCTCTGTATATTTTTTGTCTTTCTCTCTGGTTTTCTATTTCTTCTGTTTCTGTCCTCTTCCAAATTTTGAGTAACTTGGGAAAGGGGAATTACTAGAGAGCGCCATCGGCTGCTGAGATCCTGCCTGCTTCCCCCTCCCCCCAGAGTGGCCAGACCGGCCCATGGCATAGCTGGAATGCTGCCCCTGATAAGTTTTTTCAAAAACTTCAGGGCCAAGGGGAAGGGAAGGCCATCAGCCTGTGAGTGCTGCCTCATAAGTTGACATGGTCCTCAAAAATAATTACGGGAAAACTCTAAGTCATGGAAGGGATTTTTTACACAGTGATCAGATTTGCATTCTCCTGAAAGGCTAATTCACTGTGACACAGAGGACAGGAGAAAACTGTTTTCTTGTGGCAAAACCTCCATAGACTGATGAAAAGTTCTCCTCACCCAAGTAAATTGGTGAAAGGCTATTTATAGAGATGGTAAATTGACAGATCCATTTCTGTATGTTGCCAGTGTGAAAGAAAAGAAGAGAAAGAAAAGAAATGTTCTGAAAGATTTATTGAGATTTTGTTTTTCTTGTAGTTTCTAGTAATATAGTTTTTTCTTTGTACCTTTAAAGTTTGAGCTACTTTTGTCTTCCTCCTAATCCCATCTCACAGCAGAAAGTGAGTAAATAATTCTAATGGGTGCACTGGCAATTTGGCCAATGTTAAATCCACAACAAACTTAATATTGAACTCTTCTTTCTTGACCTCTTCAGTTCAGGGATTCAGTGAGAAAAACTAAAATGTATTTGTTCAAAACACCCAAACAAGAAAATTCCCTGGGAATAATTTAAGTTTTCAATTCTTCTGTGATTAATTAGACAGATTTCAGTAGTGTATTCAAAGTGAATAGGCTATATACTATATACTATATTGAAAACAATGCAGGGAGAAGCATTTTGTACTGATTTCTTTTCGTATTTATTGATTGATACCAGCAATGTCCAATTGATATTGAACCCCTGAAACTTCTAATGAAATCTGAATAGATATGAAAATCAAGACCCTTCATGGATGACAATAAATAACACTTTATCTGCAACCTCTCCCTCTAATTCCCTCATCCAACACCTGGAACTACAATGAATCAGGAATGGTGTGGCCAGCAGGAACAGGACAGTGATTCTTCCCTTGTGTTCAGCACTAGTTGGGCAGCACCTCAAGTGCTGTGTCCACTTCTGGGCCCCCAACTTAGGAAGGACATGGAGATGCTGGAGTGTGTACAGAGAAGAGCAACAAGGCTGGTGAGGGGTCTGGAACACAAGTCCTGTGAGGATCAGCTGAGGGAGTTGGGGATGATTACCCTGGAGGAAGCTCAGGTGAGACCTCATCACTCTCTGCAACTCCCTGACAGGAGGGTGCAACCAGGTGGAGGTCAGGCTTTTTTTCCAGGGAACAGTCACATGACAAGAGGAAACAGCATTAAGCTACACGAGGGGAAAATTTAGGCTGGGCATTAGGAAATATTCTTCACTGAAAGGGTGATTGGGCATTGGAATGGGCTGCCCAGGGAAGAGGGTGAGTCACCATCCTTGGAAGTGTTTCAGCATAGACTGGATGTGCCATGGTCTGGGTGAAAACTGGTGTTGGATTGCAGGTTGAACTTGATGCTCTCAAAGTACTTTTCCAGCCTTGTGAAACCGTGCAGAGCATTGTGACAGAGCAGGACCTCATGTAATGATGGGGCCATTGTGACACCACAGGGCCCCATGGAACCAAGGGTCCAGTGCTGCTCCTCATAGACTCAGGGAATGAAGGAAACATGTTTGAAACTCTAGTGCCCCTTGCGACCAAGAGGCCATTGTGACACTGTGGGAGCAAGGAGAGCATTGCTGCACTGCGAGACCTCATGGAACCAAGGATCCACTGTGGCACTGCAGGGCTCTGGGGGACCAAAATGCCTTTGTGACTCTGTGCGGCCCAGGGATCCAAGGGACTTTGGGACATCAAGGGGTCCCATGGAACCAAAGGGGCATTGTGACAAAGGGAGGACACATAGAACCATAGAGACCATTGTGACATTCTAGGGTCTCATAAGACTGTGGTGACACAATGCTGGGTGTGAGTGTGGGTCTTCTGGAGAGTAGAAGGGCTCTGCAGAGGGACGTGGACAGGCTGGATCCAGGGCCCAAATCCAAAGATGAGGTTTAATAAGTCAATGTGCTGGGTCCTGCACCTTGGACACAACAACCCCTGCAGTGCTACAGGCTGGAGACAGACTGGCTGGACAGCAGCCAGGCAGAAAGGCACTTGGGGGTACTGGTGGAGAGCAGGTTGTACAGGAGTCAGCAGTGTGCCCAGCTGGCCAAGAAGGCCAATGTTTTCTGACCTGGATCAGGAATGGTGTGGCCAGCAGGGTGTGGTGGTGCAGGGCTGGAGGTACCATCGAGTATAGAACTGACACCACTAGATCCCGAGATGGGGAGGAGATGGAAGGGGCCTTCAGGTAGGCAAAAAACCCAGTCCTGGTAAACAGGAGACCACAGCAAGGTGACAGAGGCAGGTGGAAAAGGCTTTGTGTCATCCCTGCTCAGAGGCGATTCTCAGCACAGCCCTGAAGATCTGCACATAGGAGAAAATAATGAACAGAAAACAAGTGAGTGCTAAACAGACACTTAACAGCAAGAAGCCCAAGTTCCCTGAAGTTTGAGTGTGAGCAGGGAGAGCTTGAGGATGTGTGGGATTTCACAGAAGAGCTGGCTCAGGACATTGCCCTGGCACAGGGGCAGGGAAAATGTATTGGCCGTGTGCAGCAGAGAATTGAGAAAGGCACTGGCCCAGGCAGCTGCTGCCATGTGGGCACAAGCTCTGCTGCCCAGGAGGGTCCCATAGTGCAGGGGTTTGCAGATGGACACGTAGCGGTCGTAGCACATGACGGTCAGTAGAAAATACTCTGCTGACATAAAGAAAACAAAAAAGAAAACCTGAGCAGCACATCCTGAGTAGGAGATGTTCCTGGTGTCCCAGAGTGAATTGTGCATGGCTTTGGGGACAGTGGTGCAGATGGTGCCCAGGTCGCTGAGGGCCAGGTCGAGCAGGAAGAAGAACATGGGCAGCCTTGGTCTGCTCAAGATTTTTTTGGGGGGATGTGTTGCACCACAGCCCTGCCCTGGGAGGGAAATTCCTCTCTTCTTGCATCCAGTCGGGACTATCCCAGCTGCACTTTGCATTCATACTTTCTTTCTTCGTTAGGCTGTTTTACACTATATCAAAAGTGTCTCTGAAACAGCTCTTTAAACACTCTGATGGCTCTCCTCCACTGTCCTCAGTCTTCACTCCACTGAGCCCAGAGCTCCTTTGTCCCTGCATTGTGGTTGTGTGCCTGAAGCCTGCATACCTCATCTTAGGATTTCTCTGGGCCCTCTCCAAAGTATTTACAATTGATAACATTGAGCTCATAATCTAAGAAAATCACCAGAGGAACAAGACCCGCCAGACCGCTCTGTTCTGGCTACTTTTGTCTGGGAGCAATCCTTGGACAAATAGAATCTGGGAGGCCAAATCACAGTTTTGGCCGCTGGCCCTGGATGAGAAAGACAGGTTTTTTCCATAGGAAGTAAGGAATAGAGACTCAGTGTTTCAGGGGCAGATGGGAGCTGACCACCAGAGCCAAAGACAGCCATATATGGTTGTCATGGCAGCCTTTCTCTGAGAGAAACCCTTGCATACAGGGAGTTTTTTAGGGGCAGTACCAATTTTGCCCATGGGCACCAGGAAAGACAGACAGTTCTTTTCTACAGGAAGGAAAACCCAAAGCACCAGTCCTCCAGTGGCTGATGAGAGGTAGACCTCGACATGCCAAATTCATCTTGACCCTTCTGGTGGTCCATGGGAGGCCAAACATTCCAGACCTTTTTCATGTCCCCATGGTTCTGTGGGAACCCACAGCATCACAATGGTCTCCATCGTTCCATGGGGCCTGGCAGTGCCACAATGGTCTCCATGGATCCACGGTGCCCTGCAGGGTCACAGCAGTCCTTTGGCTGCATGAGGCCCCGTAATGCAGCAATGGCCTCTTGATTCCCCAAAGCCCTGCTGCTTCACACCGGCCCCTTGGGACCATGTGGCCCAGAGTGCCACAGTGATGTCCTTGGTGCCAAAATGGCCTCCTGGATCCATGGTGCCATTAAGTTCCACAGCTTCTCTTGGTCACAATGGACTTTTGGTTCCAAGAGTTTTCATACTCTCAGCAACAGTTCTGCAGTGCCAACATGGACCATTTCTGTCACGAGGTTCTGTAGTATAACATAGTCACTGTGGTTCTGTGAGGTTCTGCAGTGTCACACTGGACTCCTTGGTTCTGTGAGGCCCAGCAGTGTCACAATGCACTCATGGCTGCAGGAGATTCCATAGTGTCACCATGGCCTCCTTGGATCTGCAGTATAACAATGGACCACTGGTTCCATGTGACCCCACTCTGTCAAAATGGATTTTTGGTTCCATGCAGCCCCATAGAACAGCCCCACAGTGTCAAAAGGATAATTTGTTCCTTGAGATTCTTTAGTGGAGCAGTTGACTCCTTGGTGAGGCCCCACTGTCACCAAATCTTCAAAGTATCAGACTAAAACTTCTTAAAACTAATCTGTGTTAAAGTGGGCATCATTTTTTTCCAGAGCTCAGGTCCAATGTGGGATTACTCCTAAGCTTACGTGGAGATGTCATTCTACACATCCAGGTTTGCTCAGCATCAGAGACACCTTTCCCTTGTTTGTCCCCTCCTGTCATCATTGCCACCAGTGTTCTACTCTCACTGGAACATGGGGAAACTTTCTCAATCATATCCCCCAGTGGGACCCATTAAAACTTCAAGAAACGTTAGACTTTAAACCTCACTTTGAGTTCTTGAGATTTTTTTGAGCACACTCTGAGGGACTGAGTCGGATGTAAACAGCACCAAAGCCCTGAGAGGGTCATTAAACTACTTGTCCTGTGTCTGTGCTGCTCAGCTGAGCCAAGCTCCTGGCACAGAGGGAAATCCTGACAACCAGGAAGGGCCTCAAAAAGACATTTCTGCTGTGAAGCAGCTCCTCTCCCAGCCCAGCAGGGCTGAGGGCCACCCCAGGTACAGCACAGAGGCACAGAGAACTTCAATCAGTCAGGGCAGGGAAGGTGCTCAGAAGTGATTGGGGCAGAATCACTCCCAGCCCTTGATACAGGAAGCCTCTGGCTGCAGGACGAGGCAGCTGCAGCTCCTGCAGTGATCTCCTAAAGCTGGAACATCCCAATGCCTACAGACTCTGTGAGTACATTCTCTGATTCTCTCTTGTCTAGAGCAGCCAGGGGTGCCCAGGGCTGTGCTGCAGAGCAGGGTCCTGCAGCCCAGGGAGCTGTGCTGGGGCAGGGACTCTGCTGCCTGCCAGGGACAGCTCTCAGCCAGCCCTGGGAGCTGCTCACAGCACTGGGGGACAAGGTCTGGGTGGAAGGATACAGCTGGTAAGGCTTGGAAGTGTTCTCCTTGTGTAGTGAGGATGCTGCATTGTTCAGGGCTGCCCACAGCATGACATTTAAATCCAATGATTTCCAATGAGATTATACAGGATGCACAGCCAGGGAGTGGCTGCCTAAAAGGGAAAAGTCAGCTTTTTTAATCTACCGCTCTGGGTTTCCTGGATGCGAGATTTAACACTGATATTCCTCTCTCACTTCAGGATGATAAAAAACTAAGAAAATTCCTCAGATCTCAAAAATTAGGCAGTGACAAAAATCAGCACAGGACCCCTTAATTGCAGCATCTGCATTGGTTTTCCAGCATCCTCGGGGATGCTCTAATATTGCCATCACAATTCTGCAGAGGCTGAGCTGACCCTGGGCAGTGCCCTGTGCTGGAGGGATCTGCCGGGCAAAGCTAAGCCCCCAGGGCTGGGCTGGGCTCAGGCAGCACTGGCACAGTCCAGCACTGGGCACAGGGAAGCAGCTGCTGGCAGGGACAGCTCCAGGCAGAAAAGCCCTGGGCAGGCAGTGGGGTGAAAGTGCCACCAAGATGGGTTGGGTTATTTAAAGTCTTTCCAAGCTGAACTATTCCATGATTGCTTTTTTTACAGATGCCCATGCCAAGACACAGCAAATGTCCAACAGCAGCTCCATCAGCCACTTCCTCCTGCTGCCATTGGCAGACAAAAGACAGCTGCAGCTCCTGCACTTCTGCCTCTTCCTGGGCATCTCCCTGGCTGCCCTCCTGGCCAACGGCCTCATCATCAGCGCCGTAGCCTGTGACCACCACCTGCACACCCCCATGTTCTTCTTCCTGCTCAACCTGGCCCTCACTGACCTGGGCTGCATCTGCACCACTGTGCCCAAAGCCATGCACAATTCCCTCTGGGACACCAGGAACATCTCCTATGAAGGATGTGCTGCAAAAATCTTTTTCTTTCTGTTCTTCATCTCAGCAGAGTACTATCTCCTGACCATCATGTGCTACGACCGCTACGTGTCCATCTGCAAACCCCTCCACTACGGGACCCTCCAGGGCAGCAGAGCTTGTGCCCACATGGCAGCAGCTGCCTGGGCCAGTGGCTTTCTCACTTCTCTGCTGCACACAGCCAATACATTTTCCCTGCCCCTGTGCCATGGCAATGCCCTGGGCCAGTTCTTCTGTGAAATCCCACACATCCTCAAGCTCTCCTGCTCCAAATCCTACGTCAGGGAACTTGGGCTTCTTGCTGTTGGTATCTGTTTATCATTTGGTTGTTTTGTGTTCATTGTTTCCTCCTATGTGCAGATCTTCAGGGCTGTGCTGAGGATCCCCTCTGAGCAGGGACAGCACAAAGCCTTTTCCACCTGCCTCCCTCACCTGGCTGTGGTCTCCCTGTTCATCAGCACCGGCACATTTGCCAACTTGAAGCCCCCCTCCATGTCCTCCCCATCCTTGGATATGGCAATGTCAGTTCTGTACTCGGTGGTACCTCCAGCCCTGAATCCCCTCATCTACAGCCTGAGGAACCAGGAGCTCAAGGCTGAAGTGTGGAGACTGATCACTAAACCATTTCAGAAATATTAACTTGGTTTCCAATTTCTGAAAATAACTTGTAAAAAAGTATATTGTGATAGCAATTTAATGTTTGGTTGCAGGCTCTTGTTTTGGTTTTTTTCGTTATTTTAATTTTCAAATATTTTCCACAAATAAGGGTCATTCATTATGCCATTTCTCTTTCTGCTTCACTTCAAATAAACTCAGATCCACAGACTGTTTCAATAAGGAACTGTGCTCTCAGAGACTTTCAATGAAAAAAAAAAAGATGTGCTAGCAAAGATTCCTCCAGAGATGCCCCATTTGTTCCCTTCTCTGGAGCTGCAGCAGCAATGTCTGTGTGCAGAGCTGGGGCAGATAAGTGCTGGCACAGCAGCTGTGCCCAGCAGCAGCAGCAGCACTTGGTGTTGCCAGTGCTGTTCCCGTGCCACTGCCCCGCTGCCCTCCTGCCCCTCGTGTTGCTGCAGGGCCTGAGTGCTCTCGGGGCCGGGCACAGCCCTGGGGGTGGCAGTGCCAGGGCTGTAGCAGGGACAGGCCATGGGCACTGCTGGGGCAGCAATGACGCCTCAGGGCAGGGCCTGGGGGCTCCAGGCTCCTTGCCCAGGCTCTCTCCACAACACTTGGCCAGGCCAATGCTGAGCAGAGAAAATGCCCGTGAGCAGCCCCAGGCTGGCTGTGGGCAATCTGGGGGCAAACAGCATGGCTGGTGCTCTGCAAGGGGGAGACCCTGGTAAGGAGCAGCAGAGCAGGGGCTGATCCATCCCCACTGCGCTGGACAGCCCAGGGCAGTGTCCCAGAGCATCCTCATGCACCTGCCAACAACATCCCCCCTCTGCAGCCCTGGCCTCTCCCCCAGCTCACACAGGTGCTGCATCCTTGCAGGCACAGACACAGCAGCACCGGCTCAGGAGCCCTGTTTGCACTGCACAGAGCAGGTGTCAGCACCCTCATGGTGCTGCTGTGGGGAGATGGAGCTGAGTGAGCACAAATGCCATCAGCCCCTGGGGCCAGCAAGGGCTGGCGATGGGAGGGAAACCACTCAGGTTTCTCACGGCCTCTGCAGTCAGCCAGAGAGTTTGTTCCCATGAGCTGTGAGTTTCCTGTCCCACTGCAGATGTTGTTGCTCAGAGCCAGGGCTGCCTGGCAGCCACCCCCAAACTGCCCTGAGCATTTCCTTTGCTTCACCAGTGATTTTTTTCCTCTTTTCTGATCCAGATTTCTTCCTACTGCCTATCCATGTCCCCTCCCCTGCAAACAGCCCACCCCTGTTATCCCTGTCTTCTCTGGCCCCAGTCCCCATTTCAGTTACTGAGTTGGCACCATGGGAATGTCCCTTGGGGAGCAGGATCATCCTAGAAATGCTTCAGGAATTGTCTGCATGGTCCTGCAGGGCCTCCTGCTGCTCCCTTGTCACAGGCACCACAGGCCAGGGGGGCACATCTGGGCTGCTGTGTCTGGGTGTGGGGCTCCCTGTCCTGGGCAGTGAGTAGGGGCTGGAGAGGCTCTGCAGGACTGACAGGATGGGCTTTGGGGTCTGTGAGGAGAAGCTGAGGGACCTGGGCTGCTGACCTTCTGAAGAGGAGGCCCAGGGCTCATCCTGCAATTGCTCCAAGGGTGGTTTCAGAGAATCACAGAATAAGCCAGGCTGGAAAAGGTCTTGGACATCATCAAGTCCAACCTGTGCTCTGACACCACCTTGTCTCCCCTGAGCCTCCTCTTCTCCAGGATAAACATCCTCAGCTCCCTCAGCCACTCCTCACTGTCCTTGCATTCCAGACACTTCAACAGCCTTGTTGCCCTTCTCTGGACATTCCAGCCCCTCCATGTCCTTCCTAAATGGGCCAGCCCAGAACTGGATACAGCACTCAAGGTGCTGCCCAACCAGTGCCGAACACAGAAAAAAACCCACTGCCCTGATCCTGCAGGCCACACCATTCCTGACCCATACGTGTCCCAGGGGTTGGATGAGGGAAATGCTGGGGAGGGAGTAGGGACAAAGTGATATTGATGGTCAGTCTTCAAGGATCTTGATTTTCATGTCTATCCAGATTGCACTAGAAAGTGCTGGGGGTCAATATCAATTGGAGATTACTGATATCCATCTAGAAACAGGAAAAACAACAAGACAAAACAGTTCTCTCTCCATTATTTAAAACATATTACATTCACTTGAAATACACTTCTGAAATCTGTTTAATTAACCACAAAATAATTGAAAACTTAAATTATTCCCAAGGGCTTTTCTTGTTTGGGTGTTTTGAACAAATGTTTATCAGCATTTGTTGCTGAATTCCTGAACTGAAGAGATCAAGAAAGAAGAGAGCTCTGGACTAGTAAAATTCATCAGCCGCCTCCAAGTGGCAGAGGATCCATCCTCATCAGAGCAGGAATGAACAGAAATGGGCACAGCTTTGTGGCTGCCCCAGCTCTGGGATGGGCCCTGGGCCTGGAGCAGGAGCAGCTCTGCAGTGCCCCAAGGCTGGGGCTGTTGTGCTGGCCTGGGCAGATGGGATGGCAGCAGGGGCTGCAGAGCTCTCAGGAGCTCAGGGAGAGGGGAGCAGGGCACACAGGGAGCCTCCTTTTGCCTTGGCCAAGCACCTTGCCCATGGCTGGGGCTGAGTCCTGTCTGAGCTGCAGCTGCTGCTGTGCCCTTGCCAGGGGCTGAGGCCGTGGGGCCACTGCCCAGAGCCCCCTGCCCTGAGCAGAGCTGTGGGGCCAGAGCCGGCTGGGCTGTGCTGGGGAGAGGCCCTTGGTGCTGCACAGAGCTCAGGGCAGCTGGCACAGCTTGCAGGGAGCTGGGCTGGCCTGAGAGAGCCTGCCAGAGAAAGCAGCAGTGTCCATCTCAGCCTGGCTGAGCGTGCAGGGGCAGGACTCAGCCCAGCCCTTGTGGGGCAGGGCCAGCGCCTGGGGAAGGCATTGGAAACAGGCAAGTGGCCCAGAGAGGAGGCTGCTCTGTGCCCTTGGTGGCATGCACGGAGCAGGGAGGGGGCCCAGGACATTTGTCACTGCCAGCCTCTGTCCCCAGCCATTGCCAGCCCTGGCTGCTGAGCCCAGGTTTGCCCTGGGCTGAGTTTGGCTGTGGCCCAGCTCCATCCTCCTGTGGGTCTCAGGGCCTGTTCCCGGCCATGGCCAGCCCTGCCCGGCCTCTCTGCTGGCCCAGAGCCCGGCAGAGCCTGGGGCAGGGCTGCCAGTGCAGCCCACAGGTGCCATGGGCTGTGCAGGAGCTGGCAGAGGCTGCCCAGCAGGGAAGCCATGGGGCACAGAGCCTCAGGGCTGCTGTGGACACCACGGCTGCACCTCCAGATCCAGAGCAGATGTGAGAGATGGGAAGAGAGTCAAATAATTCCTAATGGATTCTTTATTTTGTTTGCTTATGCAGGTGACTTGCTTCCACTGGTAGAGGAGGTGTTAAATGTCAGATAACACTGGTAGAGTGAAAAGAATAATATTATTTAGCTGAAAAATTATTGCATGCATAATACACCATGAGGAAAAAAAGGCACATATGATCAAAGGAGCATCTGAATTTTTCAGAGGATGAGAGACTCATTGATGTTCTTCTAGTAGTCAAACTTGCTCAAATACTTTCCTCAGGGTTTCTTTTAGGTGAGAGGTGAGCACTAGAGGCCTGAGCAGCCAGAGATCACTGTCCTGTCCTGGCCAATGTTGTCTGGAGAACCCTTGTATATTAGGAATTTTTCAGTATCAATTTTGGACACGGGCACTGGGTAGGACAGATGGTTCTTTTCCATTGGAAGGAAAGCACGGGGCTCCAGTACTTCAAGGGCTGATGAGAAGAAACCCTTGGCTTGCGAGGATCAGTCAAACTTGCCAGGTGGCCCCTGGGTGGACCAGACCACCCAGATCTGTTCCATGACCTGTTGGTTCCACGAGGCCCCTCAGTGTCACCTTGCTTCTGCAGTGTCACAATGTCCCCTTGCTTCCTTGAGGCCCCACAGTGTCACAATGGCCCCTTGGATCCATGGTACCCTGCAGTGTCACAATGGTCTCCATGGTTCCTTGATGTCCCCACAATGTCACCATGGTCTCTATAGGAAAGAAGTGAGCCCCAGTGTTGCAGGGGCAGATGAAGGGCAGTCATCAGACACACTAGGACAGCCAGACTTGACTGTATTGGCAATTTTTTCTGGTAACCATCTCCGAATATATGGAATTTCAGAGGCGGAATACCAATTTTGGACATTAACGCCTGGAGGAGAAACAGTTCTTTCCCATAAGAAGGAAAGAATGGGACACTGGTGTTTCAGAGGCAGATGGAAGGCGGCTATCAGAGGCCAAAGGCAGCCTGAATTCTGTCCTGGCAACTTTTGTTGGAAAGTAACCCTCGGATGCACAGAATTTTGGAGGTGAAATCCCAATTTTGGTCATTTCTGCATTGATAAGAGGGTTGAATCTTTTCCATAGGAAGGAAAGCACCGAGCGCCAGTATTTCAAAGGCAGAAAAGGTGAGAGGTGGCTCCTGGGAGGCCAAGCCAGCCAGACCATTTTGTCCTGGCAGCTTTTGCCTGGGAGAAATTTTTTGGACATACAGAATTTGGGAGGCAGAATCCCAGTTCTGACCATAGACATCTTGACAAGAACCATCGTTCTTTTCCATTTGAAGGAAAGCACTGAGCCCCAGAGTTTCAAAAGTAGGGGAGAGGCAGCCTCCAAGAGGCCAAGGATAGCCAGACCTGTCTGTCCTGGCAGCTTTCACTTGGGAGCAATCCATGGATGTACAGGGTTTTGGAGGTGGAATCTCAATTTTGGCCATAGGCACCTCGTCAAGGTGAATGTTTTTTTTCATAGGAAAGAAAAGTGTGAAGCCCAAATATTTTGGAAGAAGATGAGGTGTGAGCACCATAGGCCAAGCCAGTCTGACCTGTCTCTCCTGGCACCTTTCATCTGGGGTAATCCTTGGACACAGGGATTTTTGGAGGTGCAGTATCAATTTTGGCCATGAGCGCCTGGCATGGAAGGAGAGTTCCTTTCATTTGGAAGGAAAGCACCGAGCCCCAGTTTTTCAAAATGCAGATGAGAACCAGCTGTCAGGAAGACAAGGCCAGCCAGACTTGTCAGTCATGGCAGCTTTTGTCTTGGAGTTATCCTTGGATATAAGGAATTCTGGAAGTGGAATCCCAAATTTGGCCATGGATGCCTGGATGTCAAAGGTTGTTTTTTTTCCCCATAAGAAAAGCACATGGGTCCCAGTGTTTCAAAGGCAGATGAGAAGTGACCTCTGGGTAGCCAAACCAGCCAGATCTGTCTATCCTGACAGATTTCATCTGGCAACAATCTTTGCATATAAGGAAGTTAGGAGAAGGAATCCAAATTTTGGCCATGGCCACTTCAATGAGAAGGACGGTTCTTTTCCACAGGAAGGAAATCACACAGCCCCAGTACTTGAGGGGCTGATGAGCAACAGCCCTCGACATGCCAAGGTCAGCCAGACCTGTCAGTTGTCACCCAGGAGGCCTAGCCAGTCAGGCCTGTTTGGTGTTCCCTTGGTTCCACAGGGTCCCACAGTGTCCCAAGATTCTCCTTGATTTCATGAGTCCCTCTAGTGTCACAATACTCTCCTTGCTACAATATTCTCCTTGTCACAATGCTTTCCTTGCTTCTGCAGTGTCACCATGGACCCTGGGTTCCATGTGGCCCAGTTGTGTCACATAGTTCCTTGGTTCTACAGGCCTTGGTTCTACAGACCCCATGGTTTCATCACTGACCCTTGATTCCATGGGACTCCTGAGTTTCACAAAAGTCCCCCTGATTCCATGAGGCACCAGTGTCACCAGGGCTTCTTGGTTCCCTGAATTTCCACAGTGTCTAAACTTGGACCCACATTGTCACAAATGACCTATGGCTCCATGGGGCTTCACAGTGTCACCATGGTCACTGTCAGAGGCTGGATGAGATCAATGTCCCAGACACCTTGGGATGAGCTGTCAGACAGTCACACAGTGGGCTTGTGCTGACTCAGGATCTGAGCAATCACAAGTTCCACCTGGGGGAGGCCCACGATGGCCCAGGGGCTCAAAACATGAAGTAGGTGCTGAGCCCATGGTCTGCACCCTGCCTTCTGCTGGGGTCTGTGTCTCACCCACACTGGAACCCAAAGAGTTGGTAGCCATGTGTGTGTCTTTCTATAGAGCTTCTGTCTTTATGTCTCTCTCTCTTCCCTCTTCTTCTAATGCTCTTGATATGGAAAAGTTTTGGGTACCTCAACAAATTAAGTGTTTAAAGGTTTCTAAGGTTAAATGGGTTAAGTTAATGAAATTCCTGCTATGGTGAATATTTTGTGATAAATTGGATGTATTAAATCCTTTTCAAGAGATCCTTGATTTTCTATACTTTGCCAGTAAAGTTTTAGTGTTATTTTGAACTCTTGAGAATATCTGGCTGGGTTTTCTCTTGTGCACCAATCCTGAGTGAAGGAACCTTTGGTCACCTCCAGCATTTCAGTGTTCTGGGATGTTACAGCCCTGCAGGCTCACAATGGCCTCTTGTTTCCATGAGGCCCTGCTGTGTCAAACTGGCCCTTGGCTCATGAGCATCTGGAGTGTCACACTGATTTTGGGAATCAGGAATTGACACCAAAATTGTAGAGTGTATGTTTTATTGCCAGCTGGGACACATGGGCGGATATCTCCTCCAAACCAGGTGTACCTGGTCAGACAGGTTCCAAGTATAAATACACATTGATCCCACAAGCCCACATCTCCCTGCCCACCCATTTCTGCCTTCTCCCACTTTGGATTGTGATTAGCTGCCCCACTTCCTGCTGTCATGTTTGGTGGTCCTTGGGATGAAGGCTGTATGTCTTCCTTGGTGATTGCTGTTTGACCTCTGCTTCTGGGCAAGCAAAGTGCAGGTCTGGCTCTTCCTCATGTTAAATTGTCCCACCAAAAACCACTTGTCTGGTTCTGGCTGATTTTTGGAGCCTCAGGTTTCTGCTTCGTCAGGCTTGTGTAACACCTAGGTCTTGCTTTGCTGAGTTTTTGCAATATATCTTAACTTAATGTTTTTTTTTTCCTGGCAACTAAGTTCCTATGTGGTCTGTTAGATACTGTTTCTCCTATGTGATCTATTTCCCCTCCACATGCTTAAGCATATTATAGTCTTCTAAAATCCTGAATTTTTACAACCATATATGTTCCCCATCTCACGGATCCCAAAGGAGCAGCAGCAGTGCCAGGATCTGATCCCTGACTCTGGGGCAGGGCTGGATAAATCACTCCCACAGCAGCACCAGCAGCAGCAGCACATGGAGCTGACTTTCAGCACAGCCCCTGTCACTCTCCCCTCCTGTGTGCAGTGGTGTCACAGCAGCCTGGGGCACCTGGGAGCCCTCAACTGGAGGCTGTGCAGGAAACAGAGGTGGGGACTCCCTGTCCATGTGGAGCTTCCAGATGGAAAAGGCTGCTGTGAGCAGCAGCTCCAAGGACAGAGAAAAGAGGGTCTGGAGCTCTTGATCTGTGCCAGTTCCACAGTCCTGGGCAGAAGCCACCGAGCACAGGGGGAACAGAGGGCACAGCAAGAGGGACAAAACCAGTCAAGGTCAGGGACTGGGAAGAGCCAGAGCTGGGAGCAGGAACAGCTGCTTCATTGCACCCTTGGAGAAAGCTCTTGGCTGGTTCAAAGTACTGAAAGGTGTGAAGGGCAGAGAGGAGGCCACACCAAACTCCCTCCCCTCTCAGTGTCCCAGAAGGAATTGGATGGACTGTATTCTTCTCTCCGAGTCCTCTTGTTCTGCATGAGCAGCTGAGCACCAGGAGCTAAAGGAGCTGCAGCCTTAGGCCACAAGAGGTGACCAAGAGGGAATTTTTGGACCAAAATAGTGCTGCCAACATGGACCTAGCTGAATCCAGCAGATGACATCCTGGAATTATCAAATCCTTTCTCTTGGAAAAGACCTCTGAGCACTCTGAATCCAGCTGTTCATCCAGCACTGTCAAACTCAGCATGAAACCATGTCCCTGAAGTGACAAGGCCAGGACAGCAGACCCTGAGCCAAAGGTGACCTCTGGCTGAACCTTCCAACCAAAGGTTATCTTTGTATACACTCATTAGCAAAATACGCATGGTCATTTGTGATAGGTGTATGCACTCATTAATGAAACATATATTGACCTTTTTGAAATCTCACATCTGGCCATGTCCGGGGGTTTATGATCCAAGTCAGCTCCCTTGGTTCCTCCTTGAGACTTGGCCAGCCTTTGGGAGGAACCCAAGAGGAGAATGAAACCAGAATGATGTCTAGTAAATGACACTGATTCTTGAACTTGGTGTCTTGTGTCTCTACTGATGACCCTGCTTATTTAGTAAAACAAAGTTGGTGTAGTCTGGCTAGACCACCACAAAATGTTGCTTTTTGTATGTAAATGTGAGAAATCAGTCCTGTCTGAAATTCCCAGGTAGAGGGAAAACCTTCCCTAGAGTTTGCTGCCTCTGCAATGGGCTTAGGTCAGAGCATAATGACACCAATGTGGAAGTCAGCTGAAAGAAGCTGAACCACTGGATGCATTGAAATATGGGAAAATGAAAAAGAACTTGTGTGTGGGAAGATGAGGATGAATTTTATTAATAGCATCTCAAAAACAGCACCAACAGAGAGAATGACTAGTGCCAAAATGCTCCTACATGGAGTGACAGAAAAGGCTTTTAATCTTGAACTTGGATTTGTTTGTGCAAAGGATAGAGTAATATTATAATCAATAATTATATACATATATAATACCTATTATATATATAAAATACCTATTTTATATATATAATACCTATTATATATATATAAATATATATATATATATACAATAAAAAATGGATACATGTACTTTCACATACACATAATGGCACTGTAAAACAATGCTCCAAGTAGTAATTTTTTAGTTTCTCCTGCTCAGGGATGTAACACTTAATATTCTACACAAAATTACTGTCCAGGACCCAAACATCACTGCTGAACTCTGTGAGATCATATACAATGAATGAAAGAGGAAAGGATGAATTTGGCAGTTTTAACAGGGTTTGCTGACACGAGGATGTGGAATGCTTTGCCTGTTCCTGTGAAAAACAAAGTGAGTAAGACTGCTGGGTTTTTTCATACACCAGACCATCCACAAGCTTCAGCATTAATTGAACAGATGAAGGGGTTGTTAAATAAGAAGTTAAAAAAATTAGGAGATGGGAAGATGTAACAATTGAAATGCATCCCCCCCAATGTGCTCCATACCCTCAACAACTGCTCCACTGGAGAAATGGAAACCCCCTGAATGTGCATGGCTGCACTCAATTTGCAAATACAACCATGGACAGTGAGACTTGGACTTCCTGGGAAATTATTCTGGGTGTGATGGCCCCTGACAGGCTCTCCCCCCCAGAGGCTGCAGGGCTGGACCTTTATGCATTAGAATTAGTTATGGTAAATCAGAAACAAATGATAGTTATCAATACCAGAACAGCAATTCAGATTCCTCCAGGACACTTTGGTTTGATAAATGCTCACTCGAGTTTGGCTTTGAAGTGTTCATGTCTTGGGAGAAGTAATCAGTGCAGATTATCACAGGGAAATTAAAGTAATTCTGTTAAACAATAGTGAAGAATTGGATTATTCAACCCTATGGCAGGGAAGCACAATTATAGGTATTGCAGTTTATAAAACAGCTGTGAAAAAAGGACATCCACATTAAATCACTGCTGTTCATGGAGATAAAGGGTTTGGATGCACCAGTCCTAATTATGGATCCAGAGGCTAAATGGGCCTCCAGAGGCAGCTGAAGGAACAGCTCTGGGGAAAGACAACACTGTCTGAATCCTGAAACCTGGCTGAGAAAGATGGGAATCTGTGCCTGCAGCCAAGTGTCTGTGTGAGAACAAGTGGATGTATTAGGATATTGTTTTACAGATCCTGTAGGACCAAATCTCCCTGTTTGTCCCAACAGCTCTTTGGAAAATGCTCTGATCCAGGGGCTCCATGTGAAGGTTGATGTGACACTGAGGCACTTCCACACAAATTCCAACCAGGAGCCTGGGTGCCCTCAGAGACTGGGACCAGGCACCTCCCCAGCCAAGGGGAAAGGACCCACCAAGCCTTGTCACCCACAAACAGCACAGGAAAGCTGAACAACAAAGGACCCTGGGGATATTATTCTGGAATTAAACAGGTGTCAGCTCTGTGGACAACAGAATTATTGTTCCTAACATAAATGAGAATGAGGAAAAAGGATTTAAAAACCATGTCACTAAACTACTACTGATGCCTGTAAATTTTATCTTGAGAGTCAGCCAGAATCTTTGTTTGCCAGAAACATCTCTAGAGTTTTATCAAGGATCATTCATGAAGATGGTCATGAAAATGTCAAGATAAAAGCAGCCAAAATATTCAATCTAACAAAATGCTGGATATGTTCTCAACCAGAGGGAAATCAAAGCAGAGCCATGGTTTGTCATGGTTTGTCATGTTTGTCATGGTTTGCTTTTTTAAAATGAGCCCTGTGGTGCATATGGTGCTGAGCCCTTGAATCTCATGGCCTGAGAGGAGATGGCACAAACCTTTCCAGGAGTCCAAGTCAGAAGAAAAACCCAAAGTGTCTCAAAGCATTAATGGGTCCCACTGAGGTCCATCCCCTACAAAGGCTCCTCATGGACTCCTTGGAGGAAAGAACTGGAGGCCATGATTGCCTCGCAGAGGCAAAAACCTCGCAGAGACTCAGAGAAGAAAAGAAAAAGGAAAGTACCTCAAAAAAGCTGGAGTACCTTGAAGTATTAATGAGCCCCACTGAGTGTTGTTACTGAGAAGGGCTCTCAAGAGACTAATTAAAGCAGAAAATTGGAGGCCATGATTGCACAAAGCTTTCAGAGACTCCAAGGCAAAAGCAAAACCCAAAGTCCTTGGAAAAACCTGCAGTCCCTGGGAGCATGAAGGAGCCCCCAGGGCTATTCCTGACCAAGGCTCCCCAGGGACTGGTCCCAGCAGATCCCTGAGGCCACTGGGATGTGGGGGGATGCTGAGGGCAGGACAAGGGGTGACAGTGCCCAGCCTTGCTGGGGCTGTGCCAGGAGGCCCCAGTGGCTCAGGACAAGGTGTCTCCTCAGAGCCCTTGGTGGCACAGACCCTGCTGTGCCCCAGGGCACCAAGACTTGGCTTCTCTTTGTCCCCACCTGTCATCTCTGCCTCCAGTTCTCTGCTCTGATTGAGGCTTGGGGACACTTTCTCACTAAGGTTCCTCCCTGGGACCCATTAAAACTTTAGGAAACTTTTATTTGATTGATTTTGACATGGAGTTCTTGAGAGGTTTCCTAACAAACCATGGCTCTGCCTTGATTTCCCTCTGGTCTGGTGCCGTTCATTAGGAATGTTTCTTATAATATTTGTGGAAAAATATATCAAAGTGCATCTTAAAAATATTCATTTGTATTTTAAAGAGTGTATGTTATTGCTGTTGTCTTTAAAGCAGAGGTGATTGCAGCATTCTGTGATTGACATTGATCCAGGGTCTCTCCTCAGGAGATCTGGCCTGCTCAGAGAAGCTGTGCCTTGAGGTCTGACCCAGTGTGGACAATCTTGCTCCACATTCCCCAACCCCATCCTGTCTTCCCTCACTCACCTGTGTCCTGCTTTGCTTGGAGAGCTGCCTTCATTCAAGCAAACAGGATTTTTCCTTTTCCTTTTTTTTTATTTTTGAAGCAATCTAAAACTCCTAATTTTCCCTATGGAAAACAGACACACTCCTCAGGTGTGTGCCAGCCCAAGGTGCCACCAAGGAGGTTCAGGCCGGGGATCGGGGCCTTAGGGGTTGTGCCTGGAGCTGGCGCCATCTTTCCTTTGATCCTCAAGCTCCCATCATGCCCCGCGGCCCCATAAAGCCCCATTGGAGCCGGGACTACAATACCCATCATGCCTCGCGGCCCCATAGAGCCCCATTGGAGCCAGGACTACAATACCCATCACTCCCCGAGCTCCACAAAACCCCGGTATTTCCCCCCCCATATGTCCAATAGATGTCTTCCAGGATCCCCAAGTGTACCCTCAGTGCCCATTTGGGAACCTCCCCAAACCATCCCCGAATCCCCAGAATGCTCCCAACCCCACAGATGCCCGTTACAGCCACTTCTGGGAATTCATCTCCTGCCATCCCCCATGACCTCAGAGCACCTCATAACCCAGTCAGTCGTCTAAAATTCCTGCTCTGCCCCATGCCCTAAAGAGCCTGGTTAGAGCTCCCCAAGATCCCTCCAAGCTCTCCTGAATCGTACACGTTCCCCTCTGAGGACCTCAAGTTGCTGTTCAGAGGCAAAAGTGTCCCCATAGGGCCCTCCCGGACCCCAAACTCTCGGCAAGAGGCAGTTCCGGGATTACAGCTCCCATCATGCTCCACGGTTCCAGTAACACGCCATTCCAGCTGAGACTCCATCCCCCATCATGCCCCATGACTCACAAAGAGACATTGCAGTTGCGCCTGGAGCTCCCATGATGCTCTGCAGCTCCTTTACACCCTACTATACCCGCGCCTACAACTCCCATCATCCCCCACGCCCTAGAGAGCCCTGACAGAGCTCCTCCAGTGCCTGCCCAGACCCCGAAGGGTCCCAGATTCTCCTCCGTGACCTCCAAGTGCCTCCCTGGACCCCCAAGTGCCCCTCTGAAGCCCAGACTTCCTTCTAAATTTTTTCTCCAGACCCAAAACTTCCCAAAATATGCCCCAGAAATGTCTCCCTGGACCCTGAAGTGCCCAACTTGACCCTGTCTGAAAAAAAGCTGATAATAAAGATGATAAAAAGATTACAAATATTATGAATTATCCTAAAGAGGGAGAAATAAATTAATTAGGGGATTTGTCTTACTTAGAAACAATGACCAATAATTTATTTGGTTGCTAGTAATATGAAGTTTATTAATATAATTATAAAAATGAGGTTTAAATGTATAGAATAGCAATATTATATCTCATAAAAATATAAATTTATAATTTAATAACTTTTTTACTTTAAGATATATTTTGAAGGTTTTTTTATATTTTTGGTTGCCAGTCCCAGGTGGGAGATATCAAGAGTTGGTGAGTTTGGGGGTGAGGAGCAAGTTGTCTGAACTGGGTCAGTCTGCAAGGGGCTCATACTTCTCTGTGCCCAGAGCTCTTAAGCAGACATTCAGCACGAAGATCACCTGTGGAAAGCTTCTATCAGTTTATCTCTGAAATGAAAAACAGAAAAAACATTCCCTTGAGGAAAATAAAGAAGTCAGAGACACACTTTCAAATCTTCCTCCTTAACAGAACTCCAAACTGACTCCAAACAACTGCACAAGCCCTGGAGACTTGATGACAAATAAAGACAGGAAAAGAGCTCCTGAAAACTTTCTGTATTTTAATGATCCCCATGGTGGATTTGGGCCTGAGTCCAGGACCCTCAGGCACTGAGAGAAGGTTGAAGAAGCTGCTCAAGGAGTCAGAAGCAAAACTCCAAGTCCCTTGGAGCATCAATGGCCCCACTGAGGCAGGGGATGCCAAAGGCTCCCCAGGGACTGGTGAGAGCAGATCCTTGAGGGCAGGATTGCAGGAGCCAAAGGCTGTGAGCAGGAACTGCAATGCTGAGCAAGGCCTGGGCTGGTTGGAGGCAGCAGAAAAGCCAAGGGCTGAGCCCAGGCCTGGCCCAGCAGGGCCTGTCCCTCACGGGTGGCTCGGGGCTGTTCCTGTGGCACTGGGATGGGAGGGGCAGCAAGGACAAATGGCATCACCCTGTGTGACACTCCAGATGCTCATGGAACCAAGGGCCAGTGTGACACTGTGGGGCCTCATGGAAACAAGAGGCCATTGTGAGCCTGAGTGGCTGTAACACCCCAGAACACTGAAATGCTGCAGGTGACCAAAGTTTCCTTTACTCAGGCTTGGTGCACAGGAGAATTCCCCGCCAGATATACTCAAGAGGTCAAAATGGCAAAAAAATTTTGCTGACAAAGTACAGAAAATCAAGGAACTTTGGAAGAGGATTTATTGCAATGTCTAATTCAACGTAAAAACATATCATAAGAACTTGATTAGCTTAGCCCATTAAACCTTAGAAACCATCAAACACTTAAATAATTGAGGTACACAAAACTCTTAGATATAAAGAGCATTAGAAGGACAAGAAAGAGAGAGAGACAGAAGCTCTGTATAAAGACACACACATGGCTACCAGCTCCTAGGGTTCCAGTGTGGGTGAGACACAGACCCCAGCAGAAGGTAGGGTACGGATCATGGGCTGAGTGCCTGCTCCGTGTTTTAAGCCCCCAGGTCTTCGTGGGCCTCCCCCCGGGTGGGACTTGTGATTGCTGGGGCAATCAGAACCTGGGTCAGCAGCAGCCCACTGTGTGACTGACTGACAGCTCAGCCTGTGGTGTCTGGGACATTGATCTCATCCACTCTCTGACAGCGACCATGGTGACACTGAAGAATCTCATGGAACCATGGGTCAGTTGTGACAATGCAGGTCCAAGGACCCCGTGGTGACTCTGCAGAACCTCCTGGAACCATGGGGCCAGTGTGACTGATAGGCAAGATGTCTTTAAAGAGAATTCAGTAACTGAAGGTACGGAAGTTTACATCTTTGAAATGGGTCTTAATGTCTCTATTAATTTCAAGCAACAGGTTTATTAAAGCGCCCAGTCAGCCTGGCTCCTTAAACAGACAAGTGGGTCTGCAGGAGCCTGAGGTTATGAACTTTGGCATAAAATGACAGTTTCAAGAGGGGAAGATGTGGCAGGTGGTTTGGGACTGCTGTATCTTCCTTGTACCTGGACTCTTACCCTTTATTCAAATAAAGTGGAATGACTCCTCTGTCTCCTTTATGGACACTGACTTTTCATAGTGTGATTTTCCATACATGGCACTATGGAATGTCACAGAACCAAGGAGCCATTGTGACACATCAAGGCCTTGTTGGAACAAAGAAACTATTGTTGACAGTACAGAAACTCGTGGAACCGTGGGTCAGTTGTGACAATGCAGATCCAAGGAAACCATGAAGACACCATGGAACTTCATGGAACTAAAGAGACCATTGTGACACTCTGGTGCCTCATGGAATCAAGGGGATCATTGTGAAACTCAGGACACCTATGGAACCAAGGCTCAGTGATGAAACTGTGGGCCTGTAGAACCAAGGAGCCATTGTGACACAGCAGGGCTGCATGGAGCCCAGGGGCCATGATGACACTGCAGGACCTTATGGAAGCAAAGGGCCATGGTGACACTATGCAAGGAGATGCAAGGAGAATATTAAGACAAGGAGAATATTATGTTACTACAGGGACTCATGGGCTCAAGGAGAACATTGTGACACTGTAGGGCCCCAGGAAACCAAGGGAATGTGAAACAGGTCTGTCTGTCTGGGCCTCCTGGGGACCACCTGACAGGTTTGACAGACATTGGCATGTGGAGGGTCTGTTCTCATCTGTGACTGAAACACGGGCTCTGGGCTTTCCTTCCTATGGAAAAGAACCGTCATTCTCCTCTAGGCATCCATGGCCAAAACTGGGAATTCACCTCCAGAATTCCCTATATCCAAGGACAGCTCCCATAACAAAGCTGCCATGGCTGACAAGTCTGGCTGCCTTGGCTTCCTGAGGGCTCGATCTCATGTGTCTTTTGAAACAATGGCACTCTGTGCTTTCCTTCCTAATGAACTCTCCTTTCATTCCAGGCACATACAACCAAAACTGAGATTCCACCTCCAAAAATACCTACATCCAAGGGTTGCCCCCAGATGAAAGGTGTCAGGAGAGACAAGTCCAGCTGGCTTGGTCCATGGGCAGACACCTCTCATCTTTTCCAAAAAACTTGGGCTTTGCTTTTCTTTCCTATGGAAAAAAAAATCATCTGTCTTGACCAGGCATCCATGGCTGAAACTGGGATTCCACCTCCAAAACTCTGTGCATCCAAAGATTTCTCCCAAGTGAAAGCTGCCAGGACAAGGGTCTGGCTGTCCTTGGCCTCTGGTGACTGTCCCTCATCTGCCTCTGTAACTCTGGGCCTCAGTTGTTTCCTTCCTATGGAGTCCATTGTGACACCTTGGGGACCCTGTGGCACCAATGGGCCATTAGAAAACTGCAGGGCACCACAAATCCGAGGGAAAATTGTGACACTATGAGACCTTGTGGAACCAAGGAAATCACTGTGGCACTGATGGGCCACATGGTCCTAAGGGGCCAATGTGAAGCCGCAGGGCTTTGTGGAACCAAGAGCTCATTGTTGCATTACAGGGCCTCGTGCAGCCAACGGGCTGTTGTGATCCTGCAGGACACTGTAGATCCATGGAGAACATTGTGGCATTGCCGGGCCCCATGGAATCATGGAGACATTGTGACACTGTGGGGCCTCATGGAATCAAAGGGCCATTGTGACAGTGCAGAAGCAAGGAGAACACTGTGACACTGAGGGGCCTCTTAAGGTAAGAGAAGATGGAACAGGTCTGATTGGTTTGGCCTCCCAGGCATGACCTGACATATCCAGCTGACGTTGACATCACAAGGGCTGTTTCTCATCAGTACATGGAGCACTGAGACTCTGTGCTTTCCTTCCCATGGAAAAGAACTGGTCTTCTCATCCAGGGGCTATGGATAAAACTGGAATTTGGCTTCCTAAATTCGGTCTACACAAGGATTGCTCCCAGACAAATGTAATCAGAACAGAGAGGTCTGACTGGCCTTGTTGCTCTGATGATTTTCTTACACTATGAGCTGAATTTTTTTATTTGAAAACACCTTGGAGTGGAGTCAGAGATCTCCAGAGGTGGGTTTTGGAAACCGCAAGCAAATGACAAATATATAGGGACAAAAGAGCTCAATGCTCAGTGGAGTGGGGACTGAGGACAGCAGAGGAGAGGGATTGAAGGGCCATTTCAGAGATGGTGGATCATTTTGACATAGTGGAAAACATAAAGAGAAAGAAGGATTGATGGCAAGAACAGCTGAGGCAGTCCAGACTGAACACAAGGAGAAAGGAATTTCTCTCTCCAAGAAGGGCTGTGGTGCAACACGTCTCCCAGAAGGAGTCTGGAGCAGCCCAAGGCTTTGTGTGGCCAAGCAGAGGCAGGCAGGATGCAGAGCTGTCAGCAAAGGAAGGGGCAGCGAGGTGGGGCAGTCGGGGGATGACGACAGCCTGCAGGGACAGAGGCAGAGGGCATGGACACCGTAGGACAGCCTGGGCTGCAGAGGGCACAGGGATGGGCAGCAGCTGAAAGGCCCTGCCAGAGCCAACTGCTGCAGCACTTTGGGCCATGGCTGCTGGCCCTGGGCCTGAGGCCAGCAGGGGACAAGTGAGCCTTGCTGTGCTGGGGCCTCATTGCCTCCTTGTCCCTGCTCAGCAGCCTGGCAGGGGCCGCCCCATGGTCCTGCCCTTGGCATTGCACATGCCCAGAGCCCAGTGCCCCGGGAAGAGCCCTGAGCAATGAGGGAGGGACAGGATGTGCCTTGCCAGGGGCTGGGGCTCAGGTCTTGGCCCCTTGCATTCCTGAAACACATCCATGTTTGCTCAGCATCAAAGACACCTTTCCCTTGTTTTTTCCCACTTGTCAGGAGTGCACCCCAGTGTTCTTCTCTAACTGGAACCTGGCCTGGGGACACTTTCTGACTCCTTTCTCTCAGTGGGAGCCATTAAAACTTCAAAAAACTTTGGAGTTTGAATATGACTTTGATTTCTTGAAAAGTTTTCCTTCAGCTCCCTCTCAGGGACTGATGTTCAGGGACTCAACAGTGTTGGGAAATTATTGCTCTATGGAGATGAAGTAACTGAGAGGCATTTAAAAGATTTCATTCCATTATCAATCTTGTTGAAGGGAGAAACATAAGAGATGTAAATCTTAATGCCATTCTATCAGAAGACAACTTATTTCCTGGTTACAATACCTTATAAATATTTTTCAGCCTATTAACTTTTCCCCCACAATGCTGCTAATACTTGTAACATTTATCACCTATTATTTTACTCCACATTGTCTTGACACAATGCATCTTTCACAGTTCTAATTCTCCAGAATATCTGGTCTTTTTGCAACACCATGGTTTGAAACTTTTTCTAGCTCAGTCTCCCTCTCAACAATGTCTTCTCTATTCCATTCTTTCTAAGTCAGCACACCTTATCTCAGTTTGCACACACATGTACAAGACTGTGTGAACTTTCAGTCAGGCTTTGAGAATCCTTTACAAATCCATTTCTCACAACAATCAATCACAGAATGCTGCAATCACCTCTGTTCTAAAGAGATCAGTAACAAAAATATACTTTTTAAAATACGAATAGATATTTCTAAGAAGCTCTTAGATATATTTCTCCATAACTGGAGCTGAAAAATCTTCCAAATGAATTGCACTAGACCAGAAGGAAATCAAGGCAGAACTGTGGTTTGTTAGGAAATCTCTCAAGAATTCAGTCAGAACTGAACTCCAAAGTTTCTGATGCCATTCATGGGTCCCACTGAGGGACACAACTGAGAAAGTGTTCTCAGGATCCAGTTAGAGCAAGAAATTGGAGGCAGAGATGAAAATGGTGTGGGAAATGCAGGCATGGAGAGCTCTTAGTGCCTTGTGAATACAGGCTCAGAGATAGAGATGGATCCAAAGTTTGACCTAAGACCTTGAAGAAAGCTTGGAGACTTAGAGCATTAAAAGTAAAATAGACATGAAACAAGAATGTAAGTTTGTATTTATGCAGAAATATATTTTAAGTAAACAGAAATATGTATTAAGGAAGCAAAGCAATATGTTAACTAAGATAGGAAAAGATGTAAAAGTTTAGCAATAGAACCTCTTACAAAGTTAGAAGTTTAAGATGTATCAATATGGGTTTGTGAAGTGTTATATGATTGTTTGTAAAATGACATATTGCAGCAAAGCCATGAGAAGCAAAGCAATTAATGATAGGTGTAAAGAGATGCTAGCAAACTTCATAGAAGTATTTGATCAGTTAAAAAACTAACATAAGGCATTGCAACTAAGAATGAAGTGGCTTCTGATATTATGGCGCTCGAGGTAACACCTTTAATGTCTCACCCTTCTATGAGACTGATGCCATAAAACAATAAACCTTCTTTTCCAACTTCACTTAGTTGTCCTGTCTCTTGTAATATTAACCTCTCGATAGGGATTTTTTTGACATCAAGTCTATTCCATTGAATTCAATAGACCTCTAGGGATACGAAGTGTACTACATTAAAGTCAGTAGGGATTTCAGGAAATCACCTTTGCCCTATTGAAATCAATAAGGATTTAGGGTAAACGGGTCTACCATTAAAGTCAAATGGGATTTTGTGGAAATTTGGGGCTAAAATTGGAAAACTGGGGTAAATTTGAGAGAAATATTTGGCTGAATTCTGGGAATTTCCACTCCAGGATCAAGGTGCTGATGCTCTGGAAGTCTTGGATGAATTCCTGGAAGCCAATCCCAAATCCCTGATCCCACACCTATGGCCTGTGCTGGAGCTGTGTCTCTAGGTAAGCCCAAAAATCTCTGTTTTCAGCCCAAAATCTTGGAATTCCAAGCCCAAAACTGGGATTTCTAGCACCAAAACTGTTGTGGCATAGGGTCTACCCATTGAATTAGAAGGTGATTGAGGGACACCAATCTACCCTACTGAAGTCATTTGGGATTCGAGGAACACCAGATTTACTTAGTTGAAGCCAATGTAGATTTAGTGACACCAGGTCTACCCCTTAATAGGCTTGTTCAGGAAGGATTACTGGTTAAACTGGGAGCACTGGGAGCAGATAAGGGGGCCAGTGGGGTTACTGGGAGCACTGGGGCATAAGTGGGACCACTGGGAAATAAATGAGACCACCGGGAAATAAATGGGGATAAAGGACTCTAGGTCTGCCCCACTGAAGTCAATAAGAATTTAGAGACACCAGGGCTGCCCATTAAAGGCAATGGGGGTTTTGGGACACTAGGTTTATCCTGTCAATGCAATGAGGATTTGGGGGGCTCCAGGGGTTTCAGGTGATCCACATGTTCAAGGGCTACCCAGGTTTTCCAGGTGAGTTTTGGGGGTACCCAGGTCTTGCGTCGCTTGGGGGTTCTCCCCTAGTGACAACTTCACTGCCTTATCTAGGTGATAGTGTGGCTGTATTGATAGAAGGACGAGTGAGATGGTTTGCCAAGATATCCTTTAATCCATGTGAAGCAGTATCCAAAAGAGATGTTATCCAAGGATTGGCAGGAATCAAATACCAGGGTCAGGGGATCGGGTTCACAATACATAGGGAATACCTGAGGGCAAAGGTCCAATCCTGAAGGATTTGCCCTTTTATGGCAAAAGCTCTCAGATGAACTGAGAATTAGGACTAGGAAGAGGATTTACTTTGGAATATGCTAATTAACATCTTCACAGTGCCCAGTTTACCAGGGTCTCTGGTTTATGTCTCCAATTTCTGTTGATTCAATTACCACAGTGGCCCATGGAGATGGTCAGTAGCGAGTGGTCACTGTGTGTAGTCATTTGGGCGGTCAGTGGGTTTGGTCAGTTTGGGTGGTCAGTGGTTTGTGATTAGTTTGCATGGTCAGTGGAGTGTGGTCAATGGGACGTGATCACTGTTTGTGGGCAATGGGTGTGAAGAGTGGTGTGTGGTCAGTGGGTGTGCTCAGTGGGCTGTGATTACTGAGGTAGGGTCAGCAGAGGGAGTTTGTGAGTGTGGTCAGCAAGTGTGGCCACTGGCTGCAGTTGGTGGGAGTGGTCAGTGAATGTGGTCAGTAGGGTGGGGGTTGTCTGTTGGGGTGTAGGTTGTTGGTGTAGTCAGTGGGTGTGAACAGTGCAGAGTGGTAATTAGGGGTGGTCAGTGGGTGTGAGCACTGGGTGTGGTGGGTGGATGTAGTCAGTTGAGTGGTCATTGGGGGTGGTCAGTGGATATGGTCAATGGGTTTGGTCAGTGAGTGGTGGTAACTTGGTGTGGTCTTTTTTGGGCAGTGGGGATGTTTAGTTGAGTGGTCAGTAGAGGTGTGGTCACTTGGGTAGTCATTGCCTTGTGGTGAGTGCGGTGACCATTGCATGTGGTCAATGGGGTGGTCATTAGGTGTGATCAGTGGTTGGGGCCAGTGGGCAGTGGTCCTTGCTGTGGTCAGTGGAGTGTGGTTATTGGGTGTAGTCAGTGGGCTGTGGTCAGTTGAGCGGTCAGTTGGTGTGTTCAGTGGGATGTGGGCATTGGTGTTTGGGCAGTGGCTGTGGTCAGTGTTGGGGTGGTAAGTTGGTATGGTAAGTGTCATGTGGACAGTCAGGGTACGGTCAGTTGGGTGGTGAGTTTGTTCAGTTGGGTGGTCAGTGGATTGTGGGCAGTGGGTGTAGGCAGTGGGCGTGGTCAGTGGGAGTGGTCAGTGGTCATTTGAGGTGGTCAACAGGGTGTGGGAAGTGATCAGTGATGGAGTGGTCAGTGTGTGTGAGTACTGGGGGTGGTGAGTGCAGGTGATCAGTGAGGGTGTGGTCAGTAAGGATACATTCAGTTGGGGCTCATTCGGGTGTGATTAGTGAGTATGATCTGTGGGTGTGGTCAGTGGTTGTGGTCAGTGAATGTGGTCAGTTCAGTAGTTGGGTGGGGGTGCTCAGTGGGTGTCATTGGGTGTGGTCAGTGGGGTATGGGCTTTGGTATCTTGGCAATGGGTGTGTTGACTGGGTGGGGTCAGTGCGAGTGGTCAGTGGGTGTGTCCCTTTGGGGTGGTGAATGAGAAGGTGCTTGGCCAAGGCAAAAGGAGGCTCCCTGTGTGCCCTGCTCCCCTTTCCCTGAGCTCCTGAGAGCTCTGCAGCCCCTGCTGCCATCCCATCTGCCCAGGCCAGCACAACAGCCCCGGCCTTGGCTGCTCCAGAGCTGCTCCTGCTCCAGGCCCAGGACCTATCCCAGAGCTGGGGCAGCCACAAAGCTGTGCCAATTTCTGTTCATTGCTGCTCTGATGAGGATGGATCCTCAGCCACTTGGAGGATGCTGATGAATTTTACTAGTCCAGAGCTCTCTTCTTTCTTGATCTCTTCAGTTCAGGAATTCAGCGACAAACGCTGATAAACATCTGTTCAAAACACCCAAACAAGAAAAGCCCCTGGGAACAATTTAAGTTTGCAATTCTTTTGTGGTTAATTAAACAGATTTCAGAAGTGTATTCCAAGTGAATGTAATATGTTTAAAGAAATGGAGAGAGAACTGCTTTGTCTTGTTTGGAATGGGCTGCCCGGGGAGGTGGGTGACTCATCGTGCCTGGAAGTGTTTCAGGATAGACTGGATGTGACACTAAGTGCCATGGTCTGGGTTACAAGCTGGTGTTGGCTCAGAGGTTGGACTTGATGCTCTCAAAGTTCTTTTCCAGCCTGGGTGATTCTGTGATGATTGTGATACTGCAGGGGCCTGGGGAAGCAAGGGGCCATTGTGACACTGTGGGGCTACATGGAAGCAAGGAGTCCATCGTGACAGTCTGGGTCCTGTGGAATCACAGAGGCCACTGTGACACTGCAGGGCCTTGTGGAACCAAGGAGAGCCTTGTGACAGCCTGAGGCCAATGGAATCAAGGGGCCATTTTTCCAGTGCAAGGACTCTTGGAAGTCCCTAGTTTAGGAAAAATATGGAGAAGCTGAATCATGTCCAGAGAAGGGCAACAAGGCTGGTGAGGGGCCTGTAACACAAGACCTATGAGGAGTGGCTGAGGGAGCTGGGGATGTTTATCATGGAGAAAAGGAAGCTCAGCAGGACAAGGTGGTGTCAGGGCACAGGTTGGACTTGATGATCTCCAAGGTCTTTTCCAGCCTTCCTGATTCTAATTCTCTGAAACCACCCCTGCAGCAGTTGCAGGATGAGCCCTGGGCCTACTCTTCAGAAGGTCCAGCAGCCCAGGTCCCTCAGCTTCTCCTCACAGGCCCCAAAGCCCATCCTGTCAGTGCTGCAGAGCCTCTCCAGCCCCTCCTCACTGCCCAGAACAGGGAGCCCCACACTCAGACATAGCAGCCCAGATGTGCCCCCCTGGCCTGTGGTGCCTGTGGCAAGGGAGCAGCATGAGGCACTGCAGGAGCCTGCAGACAATTCCTGAAGCACTTGTAGGATGATCCTGCTCCCCAAAAGAAATTCCCATGGTGACAACTCAGGATCTGAAATGGGGAGTGGGGCCAGAGAGGACAGAGATAACAGGGATGGGCTCTTTGCAGTGGAGGGGACAGGGATTGGGAAAGAGATAGAAATATGGATCAGGAATGAGGAAAGAAAGCAAAGGGGGAGGAAAGGAAATGCCCACAGCAATTTGCGGGTGGCTGCCAGTCAGCCCTGGCTCTGAGCAAAAACATCTGCTGTGGGACAGGAAACTCACAGCTCATGGAACAAAATTTCTGGCTGACTTTAGAGGCCATGACAAGCCTGAGTGGTGCCCCTCCCATTCCCTAGCCCTTGCTGGCCCCATGGGCTGATGGCATTTGTACTCACTCAGCTCCATCTCCCCACAGCAGCATCATGGGGGTTATGATGCCTGCTCTGTGCAATGCAAACAGGAGCTCCTGAGCCAGTGCTGCCGTGTCTGTGCCTCCAAGGATGCGGCACCTGTGTCAGCTAAGGGAGAGGCCATTGCTGCAGGAGCCTGGAGCCCCCAGGCCCTGCCCTGAGGTGTCAGTGCTGCCTCAGCAGTGCCCATGGCCTGTCCCTGCGGCAGCCCTGGCACTGCCACCCCCAGGGCTGTGCCCGACCCCGAGAGCACTCAGGCCCTGCAGCAACACGAGGGGCAGGAGGGCAGCGGGGCAGTGGCACAGAAGCAGCACTGGCAACACCAAATGCTGCTGCTGCTGGGCACAGCTGCTGTGCCAGCACTGATCTGCCCCAGCTCTACACATAGATATTGCTGCTGCAGATCCAGAGGAGGGAACAAAATGGGGATCTGCAGTGAAAACTTTGCTGGGAGACCCTTTCGTTCATTTAAGGCCCTGAGAGTGCAGACCCACATTGCCACATTTTGTGGCCACAGGGAAAGAGAAGAGAAACCAAATTAGAAATGGCACAACCAATGATATTTCTTTGTCGACATTATTAATGAAAAAAGGTAAAACAATGTAAGACAATCTTCAAAATGAAACTAGCAAGAAGTGTCAAAAATGACTTTTATTACAAGTGATTTTCAGAAATTGACCTGTAGTTTAATGTTCCTGAAAGCAGCCAGTCATCAGTGTCCACACTGCAGCTTTGAGCTCCTGGTTCCTCAGGCTGTAGATGAGAGGGTTCAGGGCTGGAGGCACCACCGAGTACAGAACTGACAGTGCCAGATCCATGGATGTGTAGGAGATGGAGAGGGGCTTTAGATAGGCAAACATGCTAGTGCTGACAAACAGGGAGACCACAGCCAGGTGAGGGAGGCAGGTGGAAAAGGCTTTGTGCTGTCCCTGCTCAGAGGGGATCTTCAGCACAGCCCTGAAGATCTGCACATAGGAGAAAACAATGAACACAAAACATATAAATGATAGACAGATACCAGCAGCAAGAAGCCCATGTTCCCTGAGATAGGATTTGGAGCAGGAGAGCTTGAGGATCTGTGGCACCTCACAGAAGAACTGGCCCAGGGCATTGCCATGGCACAGGGGCAGGGAAAATGTATTGGATGTGTGCATTAGAGCATGGAGAAAGGCACTGGCCCAGGCAGCTGCTGCCATGTGGGCACAAGCTCTGCTGCCCAGGAGGGTCCCGTAGTGCAGGGGTTTGCAGATGGACACGTAGCGGTCGTAGCACATGATGGTCAGGAGATAGTACTCTGCTGAGATAAAGAACAAAAAGAAAAAGACCTGAGCAGCACATCCTGAGTAGGAGATGTTCCTGGTGTCCCAGAGGGAATTGTGCATGGCTTTGGGCACAGTGGTGCAGATGCAACCCAGGTCAGTAAGGGCCAGGTTGAGCAGGAAGAAGAACATGGGGGTGTGCAGGTGGTGGCCGCAGGCTACGGCGCTGATGATGAGGCCGTTGGCCAGGAGGGCAGCCAGGGAGATGCCCAGGAAGAGGCAGAAGTGCAGGAGCTGCAGCTGCCGCGTGTCTGCCAGTGGCAGCAGGAGGAAGTGGCTGATGGAGCTGCTGTTGGACATCGCTTCACTCTGGACATTCTGAGCTGTTGAAAGAAGACTTTAAAAAGGTGGGAACAAATTCTTTGAGCCAATCCTATGAAATATTCTTTAGTATCCTTACAAATTATCTACTCATACTTTGGTTGTAATTTGTAAAATTTTTTTATTTTTGAGTTTATGGTTTTGCTGCTGAGTTGCTGGCTCAAATTCAGCATTGCTCTCAGTCAGAGCATTTAGGATCCCTTTTGGATAAAAGGCCTCCCTGTGCCCCAGTGCAGTCAGACCTACCTGTCCTACACATCTGGCATTTGCTCATTACCTCCTGCTTTTACAAGGTTCTCACACATAAAATTTTCTTAAAAAAACTTTTTCAGATTCCAATTTCAAAATTAATCTCTCTAAACCCCCACCTTTTTTCCTCTGCAGATGGACAGGGAGGAATATCCAGGGCGGGTGTGACTCTCTACTACCTGGTGTTGTGCCTACTGGGAGCTATTTCTCTGCAACCAGAGTTTGTCCCTGCTAGTGCTCCCAGAGCCCAGCCCAGCCCTGGGGGTCAGCTCTGCCCTGCACACCCCTCCCAGCACAGGGCACTTCCCAGGGGCATCTCCCTGCCAGCAGGGCCTTAAGGGCACCTCAGACAAACTGAGATGCTGCAAGCCAAGGTGCTGCTGATGTCTGCAACCAGAGGAGGGTGAGGAGGCACTTTGTGAGGGAGATGTGAGGCAGATCTGCTGATGCCCAGTGAGACAATGCAGGAGTCTCAGTGACACAGACACACCTGACAGCCCCTTTCCCTTGCCTTGAGGAGAAAGCTGAGACCAGCCCTGGCCATGCAGCACCATCTCCACAGCAGGAGGAATCTGCCCTGATGGGGGTGGCTCCTTCCACCTTCAACTTCTCCCCACTGTCTATGGGGAGCTGCCAGGCAGGCTGATAGCTGCCCCTGGGAGGTGGCACATGCCCTGGGCTGGCCAAGAGCCCTGAGGGCTGCAGGAGCTGCTCTGCAGGACAGCCCTGGGCAGCCCTTGCTGCAGCCCCAGATTCACCCCTGCAGCCGTCCCTGACAGCAGGAGCCATCCTGCCCTGTTCCTCTGACAAAGCCCAGGGCAGCCCTGCTCTGCAGCACATCCTCCTCCTCCTCCTGTGCCTCAGACAAACTGGGAGAATCCTTCTGACACATCCCCCAGGCTGTGGGGTGTGCTGGCTCCAGGAGATCCCTCCAGGAGCACAGGGGACATTGCCCTGCACCCCCACACTCACCATGTCCAGGGCTGTGAAGATGTATCCCCAAGTGAAGTCTCAGCTCAATCTCTTCCCAGTCCTGATTGCCTTTAGCCTGTCTGTGCCTGGCTCCTGTCCCCTCAGTGCCTGCAGGCAGTGCCCTCAGCCCTGCTGGGCTGGGAGAGGAGCTGCTCCTCAGCAGAAATGTCTTTTTGAAGCTCTTCTTGGTTGTGCCTGGGAGCGGCCTCTGTGCCAGACCAGCCCAGCTCAGCAGCACAGACACAGCACAAGGATTTTAATGACCCTCAAAGGGATTTGGTGCTGTTTACATCAGATTAACTCCCTCAGTGGGTTAAAGAAACTTCTCAAGACTTCAAAGTTTTATTGGAACACCAAATTTTCCTGATATTTAATGGATTCTACTGAGGGATATATCTGTGAAAGTTGATCAAACTTGGCTATTTTTCAGTGCCCCCATACCCTACTAAATCTTTCCAGTGTGTCAAAATACAGGCTAAAGGACTGGCCTTAGAAATCTCCTTGCTTTGTCTAGTACTCATTACCTCCTCCTTCTTGTCTTATCCTGTTTCCACCTAAATCTCTCTCCACACAGCCTCACAGTCCTTTCCCAAGCTTTCTCCCACACACATGCCTGAGTTGCAGGTATTGAATGTGATTTGCCACACACAAACTTTAGGATCTTAGGTTCAAAATCAGCGTGGTTAGGATGTCTCAATTTACACTGAGGGCATAGACCTTGCCATCTCTCAGAGGAACAATAACAACGTTTTTCACAAATCTTGCACTGTAACAGTAACCATGCAGAGTGCCAACTTCTAGAAGCCCCTAAAGCCTCATAACACCCACAAAAGCAATCTATTCCTCTTCTCTCTTGAATGTCCAGACCCTCTTGTGCAGACTCTTGCCAGTCCAAAGCTACCAACCTCCCTGCTGAAGTTCGATATATTCCATCCAGTTAACAACACAGAAAACACAGGAAAAATTACCAGTTTGCTGCAATTGTAACTTTTGTCACAAGGTGGCAATATTACTCTAAAATACACAATGACCAGTGGTGGCAGGGGACCGGATAAGCCCGAACACGAGTGTTACAGGGAATACCGTCCACCTTAAACCGGAATTCCCCACACACAACCTGAATCCAAAAGTCAAAATCACTGCAGGGAAGGGTATCTCTTTATTAAGGGAGAAAGCATCCACCTCTTGTCAACACAGCACACAGTATACAGCAATTTTAAATGATCACCGAATCGCTTTGCTCTTCTCCAGCCGTTTCAGTTTCCCAAAACGAAAACACAGATCCAAGCTCCTGCTCGCTTCTTCCTAAGTACATCTCACCAGTCACACAAACAGTCATTCACAGAGGCAGGACCCAATCAAAATAATGATTAAAATAGCAGCAATAAACAAGGATTTGCCCAGTTCACCCAAAGAACTGCTGGTGGATCTCCCTGACAGAACAAACCCTTTCTGTGGCCACTGCACCCTCCCGATGATTGCAAGAAAAACTGCCCAGGCTTGTGCTGAGAGAGAGTGTCTTCTGCGTCTTGTCAGCTGCCTTTTATCCATGTGTAGGCCTGACAGGCATACACATCATTTTAAATGTACAATTTTGTGTGCAGCATGTCTTGTCTGTCTCCATGATGAGCAGCTGGGGACCGGAGGTCCCTCCAGGAAGGTCCCAGAGACATCCATAGCCCAGGTTGCTCTTGCAGCCAAACAAAGTTTCTCATGGCAAACTCACCAATTGTCAAAGAATACAGGACTCTCCAACCAGTTTGAGTTAGAAAGTAGTATATTTATTACAATGCTGGGCAAGTCCAGGAGAAATCTCCCACAAGGATGTGCAATATACCCAGGGCTTTTGCCTTATTTTTTCCATCAAAACCTTACATATACATTTAGTTACCCAATATGCCTATAGATATGAGTTACCTAACACCCCATAACCTCACTTTTTATTAAAATTAGCTCAAAGTACTTTTGCACAATTCTTGCACAGTTCTTTCCTTCAAATGGGTCAGTGGGTGTTTGAAATGGGTCAGAGGTCTCCTAATGATGAAGTCAGGGAGCCTTCCTTGCCTTCAGCTTTTCACCTTGGTCTTGTTCCTAGGTTCTCAGGCCCTTTGACCATAGTTCAAGTTCCCAACCTGGTTCTGGCTGGTTCAGGGCCCAGGTGCAGTTATGGTTTCTTCACTTCAACACTATTGCAACTGCCCAACTTGACACAACAAAGCCAAGCAAGTAATTTATTTTCTTATCTCTACTGGTTCAGCCACTGATTATTAATTTTCTACATTGATTCTACTCTGATCATTATATGTATAGCTTCTATTCCTCAGCTAAGCTCTTAACCCTTTGATATTTGCCTCAGAATGATGATGCTATGATAGATACAAACACAATCAAGGTGTTGTATCAGGATGCTCTGCCTGGAATGCAGTGAAAACAGCTTGAAAAATGCCCTGTTAGCAAAGATTTCAGTGGTGGATGGAGAAAGGTAGCCATGCTGCTTTTGAATGCTGAGGAAATGCTATAACCAGCCTGACTCATTTAAACTCTTCCTGTGCTTGCTGGGATGGGGAGCCCCTCAGCCTTCCCTGCTCCAGGCTGGACAATCCCAGCACCCTCATCCTCTCCTCACAGCCAAAAGGATCCAGCCCCATCCTGGAGGCCCCTCCCTCACCCTGCTCCATCTGCCAGAAATCTTTGCTGCCCTGGTGAACCCAAACAAGGCCCAGTGACCTGGATGATTCCCGTCCTTGATGTCCTGGTCACTCAGCCCCAGCCCCTTGTCCCCGTGTCAGGCTCTGGGGTGGATTTGTGGGACATCCTTGGTGGAAGCTGTGGCCCAGGTGGAGCAGGGGGAACCCAGGGGAACGGGGACCCTGCTAGGCATGAACAGCATTGGGCTTCTCTGAGTAAACTGTGAGTGGATGCTGAGGCAGAGTGACCAGCCAGAATAACAACACAAAAAACACTGAGAAAAATTACCAGTTTGCTGCAATTGTAACTTTTGTCACAAGATGGAAATCTTACTCTAAAATGCACAATGACCTCCTGCAGGCTGAACTGGAGGCACTGCAGGTCAGGGACAGCCACTCTGTGTCTGGAATGCTCAGCAGATCCTCAGCTTGGGCATTTCCTGCAGCCCCGGGCCAGCCCCGCTGCCCAGCACAGCAGCAGAGAGTTGGCCCTGGGGCTCCTCAGGCAGCTGCTTCTGCCCCAGGAACAGGAGCCTCTTGCCAGGGCTCCTCTGCACCCCAGGGGCTCCTGCTCTGCTCCTGGCACATGCCAGCTGCCCACAGAGCCTGTGCCAGGGGAACACGTCTGTGCTGGCTGAGCAGCCACTGCTGCAGCCCCTGCCCTGCTCCCAGAGCCCGAGCTGGGGCTGCTGCTCTGCAGAGCACGGGGGCTGTGCTGCCCGGGGCCCTGGGCTGCCTCTGCTGGGCTCTGCTGCTCAGCCTGGGACACAGAGGCAGCTGATGGTGCTCCCTGCACTGACCCCCACCCACACAGGCTCTGCTGGAGCCATGCAGAGGCTCAGAGGTGCCTGCCTTGTTCCAGGGCTGCCAGCTAGCCTTGGGGCTGCCCTACATCCTCCTGTGGAAGGTGCCAGAGGCTCAGAGCACTCAGTGCCAGACTCCTCTCCCTGTGCCTGCTGTGTCGCTGGGGCTGAAGGGCTCTCCTGGTCACAGCAGACATTCAGTCCTTAATCTCAGGGTGACCCCACCATGGGCAGGCCTGTTCCCAGTGAGCTCCATTCCCTGCTGCTCCCTGGCACACCCTGTCCCTGCAGGTCCCCTGTGCTGTCCTGGCAGCTCCCAAGGCCCTGTAGACAAACATTGCTCTGCCATCAGCCCTGGAACAAGCTGCAGAAACCCAGCAAGGTTCAGCACAGACCATTCACAATCTGATGGGCACTGGCCACAAACAAGCAAACCTGACCCAGACCTGATTCCCTTGACGGTCATACTGGGACCCTGATCTCATCCCACTGAGCCCTGGGAGAACAGGGAACACAAGGAGCCTCTTCAGAGTCTGTTCTTTGGGCCTGTTTCTGAGACTGATTGTGGAGGAGAACAAAGCCTTCCTGCCCTGCCCTCAGGAGATCCCTTTGCTGGTGGAGCTGCTGTGCTGGAGCCCAGCTGTGTCCCAGCAGTGCCCATGGCCTGTCCCTGCCTGTGGTCACAGCACAGACACGCAGCAGGACTGTGACCAAGCTGCCAGAGCACTGCAGCCTCACAGCCATAGAAGGGTTGGCAAGAAGAGGGTGGAGTTGGGAAGAGCAGATGTGGGAAGAGTCAGGACCATTTTTTCTGGCTCTGCTACTTTGCTGGGAGTCCCTCCACTTCTGCTCACAGGCACTGCCCTTGCAGAGGCAGAGAAGGGCTGGGGAAGCACCTGGGTCACACAGGGCAGAGCAGGACACTTTATTTACCTCAATGCACAATGATCATGGCTCCTTACTGTCTATGCTGAACACAAGCAGAGTAGATACTGATGTAGCAATACTGTGACTAAAGGCATCCCTTTATGGAAAATACCATGAAAAATTAAAAAAAAAAAAAAAAAAAAAAAAAGGAAAAGTAGAACACACCAAATAGAAACACATGGACCTTAGCAGTCTGGGCAGTCGGTGTACAGTTCCATTCTGAATGCTATGCAGAAACAAACAGGCACTGGATTGTTTCTGGAAACACAGAGTGGTCATATTCCTCAGGACATCCTCAAGCTCCTGGTTCCTCAGGCTGTAGATGAGGGTGTTATAAACAAAAACGAGATTAAGCTGAATTAAATATAATTAGAATAAGCGATAATTTATTTTGCGACTGAAATACGATCCTCCTTACCCACAATCAAAAAGGGACAGCGCTGAGCCCGGGATCGGCGCCGGGTGAGCACAGTCTGATCCAACCTCTACGGCATCGGATCCCCCAGTGCTCACAAAGCCTCCTTGGTCAATCCAGTTTTTATACAGTTTTTCATAGCCTGGAGCAGAGGTCTTTCTTTTTGTTGTTGCACAGATTCATGTAGACTTTCTCTGCATTGGGCTGGACAAAACCATGTCTGGGAAATGATGAATTTGGTGAATGCAGATCTCGGTTTATGGGAAGCTGGCATTCAGATGTAGCTTTCCTGATGGTTCTGGTTATCTTAATCATCAATAATTGATGGATGCTCATCGCTTGGGTGTTTCCTGGACAGTTTCTGAAAGGGCTATCTTCGAACAAGTAATTATTTGGCTTTTGACTGGGAATTAACATCAGTTGAGAATAATTTCAGAAACCCATAACGGTGGGGACTAATAAGGGTAACTCCTCGATTTTTGTGTGGGCTGACAATTTTTCATTGTGGACCAGGGTGACAACCAAGTTGGGTCCTTCTCCTCTGTAGAGGGTGCAACAAGAGATGATATTGTATATCTAATAAAAGGAGACCTATGTGCCCCAGGTGTGCCCTGGAACTCCTGAGATCCTATAATTGGGATGTAGCACATGATCAGTTTGAGATAGTGAGTCCAGTCTGAGGGTAAGGTTTAAAGCTGGAGAATTTGGATATTTTTGAAAAAGACTGGAAATGGTGCCAGTTTGGTAAAATTAATTGTAAGGTTCCCCTTGTAGTTTAACTTTCTGTATTTGAGATACAAGTGTGTATTCATGGAATTTCTGCCTGGTCAAATAGGAGAAGGAAGCAGCCAGCTGTTTGAGCTATTGGAGAAAGGGGATTTTGAATAACGTAGAGGAGAGAGCAGAAAGAATCAGGACTGTGTGTGCTCAGTATTTTTGGAGGGGTTGTCGTTGGTTTGGTCAAGGGGGTGTGGTCAATGGGATTTGTCATTGGGGTGGTCAGTGGGTGTGGTCAGTGGGGTGTTGGCACTGGTTTCTAGGATATGGGTGTGGTCAGTGAGTGTGTGTAGTGGTTATGGTCAGTGGGTGTGATCATTGGAGGTATGGTCATTTGGGTGGTGAGTGGGATGTGGTCAGTGGGTAAGGTCAGCAGGTGTGATCAGTCAGCGGGTGCTCAGTGCGTCACCTGTTCCTATTTCTGTTCCATCATTCCTGCTCTGATGAGGATGGATCCTCAGCCACTTGGAGGATGTTGATGAATTCTACTACTCCAGAGGCTTCTTCTTTCTTGAGCTCTTCAGTTCCAGAATTCAGTGACAAAGGCTCATAAACATCTGTTAAAAATACCCATATGAAAAGCTCCTGGGGAAAACTTAAGTGTTCAAATCTTTGGTGGTTAATTGGATAGATTTTAAAAATGTATTCCAAATGAATATACTCTATTGAAAACAATGCCGAGAGAAGTGATTTCTCCTGATTCTTTTCCTGTTTATAGATGAATATCAGAACTGTCCAACTGATATTTACCCCCAGCACTTTCTAATGCAGTCTGAATAGATATGAAAATCAAGACCCTTCATGATGGTCAATCAATCACACTTTGTCCCCATCCCCATCCCCTCCTCACCATTTCCCACATCCAACCCCTCAGACTCCTGTGGATCAGGAACAGTGCAACCAGCAGGCCCAGAGCAGTGATTCTTGCCCTGTGCTCAGCAGTGGCTGGGCAGCACCTCAAGCACTGTGTCCACTTCTGGGCCCCCAATTTAGGAAGGACTTGGAGGAGCTGGAGAGTGTCCAGAGAAGGGCTACAAGGCTGGTGAGGGATCTGGAACACAAGTCCTGTGAGGATTAGCTGAGGGAGTTGGGGTTGTTTATCCTGGAGGAGACTCAGAGGGGATCTCATCACCTTCTACAACTCCCTGACAGGAGGGTGCAGCCAGGTGGAGTTGGGCTCTTTCCCCAGGGAACAGTGACAGGACAAGAGGACACAGCCTTAAAGCTGCCCCAAAGAAGGTTTAGGCTGGACATTAATAAATATTCTTCACAAAGAAGGTGATTGGACATTCGAATGGGCTTCCCAGGGAGGTGGATGAGTCACTGTCCCAGGAATAGTTTCAGCATAGACTGGATGTGGCACTGAGTCCCACCGTCTGGGTGACAGGGTGGTTTTAGTTAGTTAGTTGGTTAGTTAGTTAGAAATTTAAGATGTATCATTACAAGTTTGTCAAGTGTTACATGATTGGTTGAAAAATGTACATGGCAGCAAAGCTGTGGGAAGCAAAGCAATTTATGATTGGTGATAAAAGACGCTAACAAAGTTCATAAGAAATATGTGATTGGCTAAAAAACTAATGTAAGGCATTGTAACTACGAATGAGATGGCTTCTGATATTATGGCATTCGGTGTAACACTTTAACGTCTCACCGTTCTGTGAGACTGGTGCAATAAAGCAATAACCTGTCTTTTACAATGTCTCTGAGTTGCCCATCTTTTGTTATAATGATCTTCTGACAGGCATATTTTGGATATCAAGCCTGCCAATTGAAATCAATAGGGATTCAAAGATATCAGGTCTACCCAAAAGAAATCAATAGGGATTTAGAGACACCAGGTCTACCCTGTTTAAACCTTGGTGGATTTAGGGACACCCAGCCTATCCATTAAATTCAACAGGACTTTTGTGCAAATTTGGTGCTAAAATGGTGTAATTTGGGTAAAATGTGGGGGACATGTTGGACACAATTCCAGGAATTTCCCTTCCAGGATCATGATGCTGATTTTGTGGAAGTACTGGATGAATTCCTGGAAGCCAATTCCGAATCCCTGATCCCACACCTGTGACCTGTGTTGGAGGTGTGGCTCCAGGTAAGCTCAAAAATCTCCATTTTGAGTCCAAATTCTGGAAATTCTGAAGCCAAAATTGAGATTTGTTGCAACAAAATTTTTGGGGCACTGGGTTTAGCCATTGAAGTCAATGGGAATTTACCAGGTCCACCCAGTCAAAGCAATGAGGATTTTTGGGACACAAGTTTTGGGGGGCCCTAGTGGTTTTGGTTGACCCAGTTATCTAAGAGGTACCCAGGTGTATCCAGGTGATTTTTGCCATGATCGAGGATATACTGGGGGCTACCTAGGTGTATGCAGGGGATTTTTAGGGATGTCCAGGTGATGTTTGGAGCACCCAAGTGTCCTGACTCCTGTTGCATCCTTTCAGTCAATATGGACCCAGATGACCCTCCGTGGTGGGGGGGCTGTCAGGGGGCACTCAAACTTTCAGGGTTACCCCAAAACTCCAGGCAAGGGCCCCAGACGTGAGAGGGAGCCCTGAGTTACCTCAGGAGATGATGCAGCGCAGGTACACCCAGGCGCTTTGGTCTGTGTGGTCATTGCAGATGGGATTCTGCACTGGCTCAAGCTCAGACGTGGGCAAAGAGGGTGCCCCAAAATCTCAGGGGAGCAGCGGGGTCATCCAAATTTATGCACAGAAAAACTTTATAACCCAAAAAGTAAGATATAGGCATGTATTTTTTTCATCACTGAGGTGCATGGGGGATAGCTCCTCCAAAAACATGCACACCTTTGGCGACCTGTGCCTCTCTTTATTCTCTAAAAACTAGGATTGAACAGTGCACCTAATACATATTCATTTCCTAATCTCCCCTGGCCCCGCTACGTATTAAAATTAGCTCCATGGCACTTTGTGACTGCACACTGCTCCTTGTTGGTTGTTCTGGTGGCTGTCTGGGATGAAGTAAGCAGTCTTCCTCTCAGTTCGAACTTTTAACCTCACCTTCTTTGCATATTAGTCTTAGGTTTCTTTCCAAGCCTTAATACCAGTTTTTGTTGGCTCAGGGGTCTAAAGAATCCCCGTTATCTGGAATGGGCCTCATTCTTCCATCCTGCTTGCACATTCTTGGCCCTCTATCTTATCTTGAAGCCTTGCTCTGACCTGTTCATGCAAAGACAGTGAATGTTAAGCACTCAGAGTATCTTGCCAGTCCCCTTCTAGTTAAAGCATCCTCCTGTATTTTTACCATTAACTCATTAATTTTAATTTTAATTTTCCCTGTATCAGTTTCACAATGGCTCCTTGGTTCTATGAGCCCCAGAGCTTCATCCTTGACCCCTGGTTCCATAGGGGTCTGGAGTCACAATGGTCCCACTGAATCCATGAGGCACCAGAGTGTCACAATGGTCTCTTTGATTCCATGAGGCTCCATGGTGTCTCCATGGTGTCCTTGGATCTGCTAGTGTCCTTGTCACAACTGACCCACGATTCTATAAGGTTCTGCAGTGTCACCATGGTCACAGTCAGAGACTGGATGAGATCAGTGTCCCAGACACCTCGGGATGAGCTGTCAGTCAGTCACACAGTGGGCTGGTGCTGACCCAGGCTCTGATTGCCCGAGCAATCACAATGCCACCTGGGGAAAGGCCCATGAAGGCCCAAGGGCTTAAAAAAACACAGAGCACATGCTCAGTCCAATTCCTGCCTGCTCCTGTGGTCTGTGTCACACCAAAGGCAATGTTCCACACTCATCCCTGGAGCCTCAGCCCAGCTCCTGAGTGACCCAATGACCAAAAGTCCTACCTAGGAGAGGGACCCAGGAAGACCAAGGAGAATTTAAGGCAGACCATTAGGCAAGCGCACATCTTGATCCTACCTCCTCTTGGTTCTGTCTGAATAGTACTGGAATGCAAGAGTGTGCATCTCTGTATCTTTTTTGTCTTTCTCTCTGGTTTTCTATTTCTTCTGTTTCTGTCCTCTTCCAAATTTTGAGTAACTTGGGAAAGGGGAATTACTAGACAGTGTCATCGGCTGCTGAGATCCTGCCTGCTTCCCCCTCCCCCCAGAGTGGCCAGACCGGCCCATGGCATAGCTGGAATGCTGCCCCTGATAAATTTTTCCAAAAACTCCAGGACCAAGGGGAAGGGAAGGCCATCAGCCTGTGTGTGCTGCCTCATAAGTTGACATGGTCCTCAAAAATAATTATGGGAAAACTGTAAGTCGAGGAAGGGATTTTTTTTTTTTTTACACAGTGATCAGATTTACATTCTCCTAAAAGGCTAATTCACTGTGACACACAGGACAGGAGAAAACTGTTTTCTTGTGGCAAAACCTCCATAGACTGATGAAAAGTTCTCCTCACCCAAGTAAATTGGTGAAAGGCTATTTATAGAGATGGTAAATTGACAGATCCATTTCCGTATGTTGCCAGTGTGAAAGAAAAGAAGAGAAAGAAAAGAAATGTTCTGAAAGATTTATTGAGATTTTGTTTTTCTTGTAGTTTCTAGTAATAAAATTTTTTTCTTTGTACCTTTAAAGTTTGAGCTAGTTTTGCCTTTCTCCTCATCCCATCTCACAGCAGAAAATGAGTAAATAATTCTCGTGGGTGCACTGGCAATTTGGCCAATGTTAAATCCATGACAAACTTAATATTGAACTCTTCTTTCTTGACCTCTTCAGTTCAGGGATTCAGTGAGAAAAACTCAAAAGTATTTGTTCAAAACACCCAAACAAGAAAAGCCCCTGGGAATAATTTAAGTTTTCAATTCTTCTGTGATTAATTAGACAGATTTCAGTAGTGTATTCAAAGTGAATAGGCTATATACTATATACTATATTGAAAACAATGCAGGGAGAAGCATTTTGTACTGATTTCTTTTCGTATTTATTGATTGATACCAGCAATGTCCAATTGATATTGAACCCCTGAAACTTCTAATGAAATCTGAATAGATATGAAAATCAAGACCCTTCATGGATGACAATAAATAACACTTTGTCCCCACCCCCTCCCTCTAATTCCTTCATCCAACACCTGGAACTACAATATATCAGGAATGGTGTGGCCAGCAGGAACAGGACAGTGATTCTTCCCTTGTGTTCAGCACTAGTTGGGCAGCACCTCAAGTGCTGTGTCCACTTCTGGGCCCCCAATTTAGGAAGGACATGGAGATGCTGGAGTGTGTCCAGAGAAGAGCAACAAGGCTGGTGAGGGGTCTGGAACACAAGTCCTGTGAGGATCAGTTGAGGGAGTTGGGGATGATTATCCTGGAGGAAGCTCAGGTGAGACCTCATCACTCTCTGCAACTCCCTGACAGGAGGGTGCAACCAGGTGGAGGTCAGGCTTATTTTCCAGGGAACAGTCACATGACAAGAGGAAACAGCATTAAGCTATATGAGGGGAAAATTTAGGCTGGGAATTAGGAAATATTCTTCACTGAAAGGGTGATTGGGCATTGGAATGGGCTACCCAGGGAAGAGGGTGAGTCACCATCCTTGGAAGTGTTTCAGCATAGACTGGATGTGCCATGGTCTGGGTGAAAAGCTGGTGTTGGATTACAGGTTGGACTTGATGCTCTCAAAGTACTTTTCCAGCCTTGTGAAACGGTGCAGAGCATTGTGACAGAGCAGGACCTCATGTAATGGTGGGGCCACTGTGACACTACAGGGCCCCATGGAACCAAGGGGTAAGTGCTGCTCCTCATAGACTCAGGGAATGAAGAAAACATGTTTGACACTCTAGTGCCCCTTGCGACCAAGAGGCCATTGTGACACTGTGGGACCAAGGAGAGCATTGCTGCACTGCGAGACCTCATGGAACCAAGGATCCACTGTGGCACTGCAGGGCTCTGGGGGACCAAAATGCCTTTGTGACTCTGTGGGGCCCAGGGATCCAAGGGACTTTGGGACATGAAGGGGTCTTATGGAACCAAAGGGGCATTGTGACAAAGGGAGGACTCATGGAATCATAGAGACCATTGTGACATTCTAGGGTCTCATAAGACTGTGGTGACACAATGCTGGGTGTGAGTGTGGGTCTTCTGGAGGGTAGAAGGGCTCTGCAGAGGGACATGGACAGGCTGGATCCAGGGCCCAAATCCAAAGGTGAGGTTTAATAAGTCCACGTGCTGGGTCCTGCACCTTGGACACAACAACCCCTGCAGTGCTACAGGCTGGAGACAGAGTGACAGGACAGCAGCCAGGCAGAAAGGCACTTGGGGGTACTGATGGAGAGCAGGTTGTACATGAGTCAGCAGTGTGCCCAGCTGGCCAAGAAGCTCAATGTTTTCTGACCTGGATCAGGAATGGTGTGGCCAGCAGGGTGTGGTGGTGCAGGGCTGGAGGTACCATCGAGTACAGAACTGACACCACTAGATCCCAAGATGGGGAGGAGATAGAAGGGGGCCTTCAGGTAGGCAAAAAACCCAGTCCTGGTAAACAGGAGACTACAGCAAGGTGACAGAGACAGGTGGAATATCTTTGTGTCATCCCTGCTCAGAGGCGATTCTCAGCACAGCCCTGAAGATCTGCACATAGGAGAAAATAATGAACAGAAAACAAGTGAGTGCTAAACAGACACTTAACAGAAAGAAGCCCAAGTTCCCTGAAGTTTGAGTGTGAGCAGGGAGAGCTTGAGGATGTGTGGGATTTCACAGAAGAACTGGCCCAGGGCATTGCCCTGGCACAGGGGCAGGGAAAATATATTGGCTGTGTGCAGCAGAGCAGTGAGAAAGCCACTGGCCCAGGCAGCTGCTGCCATGTGGGCACAAGCTCTGCTGCCCAGGAGGGTCCCATAGTGCAGGGGTTTGCAGATGGACACGTAGTGGTCATAGCACATGATGGTCAGTAGAAAATACTCTGCTGACATAAAGAAAACAAAAAAGAAAACCTGAGCAGCATATCCAGGATAGGAGATGATCCTGGTGTCCCAGAGGGAATTGTGCATGGCTTTGGGGACAGTGGTGCAGGTGGTGCCCAGGTCGCTGAGGGCCTGGTGGAGCAGGAAGAAGAACATGGGCAGCCTTGGGCTGCTCAAGATTTTTTCAAGGGGATGTGTTGCACCATAGCTCTGCCCTGGGAGGGAAATTCCTCTCTTCTTGCATGCAGTCTGGACTATCCCTGCTTCACTTCACATTAATTCTTTCTTTCTTTCTTAGGCAGTTCTACACTATATCAAAAGTGTCTCTGAAACAGCTCTTTAAACACTCTGATGGCTCTCCTCCACTGTTCTCAGTCTCCACTCCACTGAGCACAGAGCTCCTTTTACAATTGATAACATTGAGCTCACAATCTAAGAAAATCACCAGAGGAACAAGACCAGCCAGATCGCTCTGTTCTGGCTACTTTTGTCTGGGAACAATCCTTGGACAGATAGAATCTGGGAGGCCAAATCCCAGTTTTGGCTGTTAGCCCTGGATGAGAAAGACAGGTTTTTTCCATAGGAAGTAAGGAACAGACTCAGTGTTTCAGGGGCAGATGAGAGCTGACCACCAGAGCCAAAGGCAGCCATATCTGGTTGTCATGGATGCTTTTGTTTGAGAGAAACCCTTGCATACAGGGAGTTTTTTAGGGGCAGTACCAATTTCGGCCATGGGCACCAGAAAGACAGAGAGTTCTTTTCCATAGGAAGGAAAGCCCAGAGCCCAGTGCTCCAGGGGCTGATGAGAGGTAGCCCTCATCGTGCAAAATTCATCTTGACCTGTCTGGTGGTCCATGGGAGGCCAAGCATGCCAGACCTTTTTCATGTCCCTTTGGTTCTGTGGGAACCCACAGCATCACAATTGTCTCCATGATTCCATGGGGCCTGGCAGTGCCACAATGGTCTCCATGGATCTACAGTGCCCTGCAGGATCATGGTGGCCCTTTGGCTGTACAAGGCTCTGTAAAGCCACAATGGCCTTTTGGTTTCACAAAGCCCTGCTGTTTCACACTGGCCCTATGGGACCACGTGGCCCAGCAGTGTCAAAATGATGCCTGTGGTTCCACAAGGCCCCACAAGGCACAGTGTCACAATGATCCCTTGGATCCATGGTGCCTTACAGTGTCACAATTGTCCTTTGGTCACAATGGACTTCTAGTTCCATGAGCTTTCATGATCTCAGCAACAGTTCTGCAGTGTCACCATGGACCCTTTGTCCCACGAGGTTCTGTAGTATAACATGGTCACCTTGTTCCGTGAGGTTCTGCAGTGTCACACTGAACTCCTTGGTTCTGTGGGGCCCAGCAATGTCACAATGCACCCATGGCTGCAGGAGTCCATAGTGTCACCATGGCCTCCTTGGATCTGCAGTATAGCAATGGACCATTGGTTCCATGTGGCCCCACAGTGTCACAAGGGCCCCTTGGTTCCATGAGGCCTTTCTCTGTCACAATGTACTTTTGGTTCCATGATGTTTCCCAGTGTCACAAGTGACCACAGATTCCATATGGCCCCACTCTGACAAAAAGGAATTTGGTTCCATGCAGCCCCACAGTGTCAAAAGGTCCCTTTGTTCCTTGAGGTTTCACAGTGTCACAGGTGACTCCTTGGTTCTGTGAGGCCGTGCTGTAACCAAATTTCTAAAATATCAGACTAAGACTTCTTAACACTAATTTGGTGTTAAAGTGGACATCATTTTTTTTCAGATCTCAGGTCCAATGTGGGATAACTCCTAAGCTTATGTGGACACATCATTCTACACATCCAGGTTTGCTCAGCATCAGTAACAGCTTTCCCTTGTTTGTTCCTCCTATCATCACTGCCACCAGTGTTCTACTCTCACTGGAACTTGGGACACTTTGTCAATCATATCCCCCAGTGGGACCCATTAAAACTTCAAGAAACTTTGGACTTTACAACTCACTTTGAGATCTTGAGAAGTTTTTTGAGCATACTCTGAGGGACTGAGTCTTATGTAAACAGCACCAAAGCCCTGAGAAGTCATTAAACTACATGTGCTGTGTCTGTGCTGCTCAGCTGAGCCAAGCTCCTGGCACAGAGGGAAATCCTGACAACCAGGAAGGGCTTCAAAAAGACATTTCTGCTGTGAAGCAGCTCCTCTCCCAGCCAAGCAGGGCTGAGGGCCACCCCAGGCACAGCACAGAGGCACAGAGAACTTCAATCAGTCAGGGCAGGGAAGGTGCTCACAAGTGATTGGGGCAGAATCACTCCCAGCCCTTGATACAGGAAGCCTCTGGCTGCAGGACAAGGCAGCAGCAGCTCCTGCAGTGATCTCCTAAAGCTGGAACATCCCAATGCCTACAGACTCTGTGAGTGCATTCTCTGATTCTCTCTTGTGCAGATAAGCCAGGGGTGCCCAGGGCTCTGCTGCAGAGCAGGGTCCTGCAGCCCAGGGTACTGTGCTGGGGCAGGGACTCTGCTGCCAGCCAGGGACAGCTCTCAGCCAGCCCTGGGAGCTGCCCCAGCACTGGGGGACAAGGTCTGGGTGGAAGGATACAGCTGGTAAGGTTTGGAAGTGTTGTCGTCATGTGGTGAGGATGCTGCGTTTTTCAGGGCTGCCCATAGCATGACATTTAAATCCAATGATTTCCAATGAGATTATACAGGAAGCACAACCAAGGAGTGGCTGCCTAAAAGGGAAAAGACAGCTTTTTTAATCTACCACTCTGGGTTTCCTGGATGCGAGATTTCACACTGATATTCCTCTCTCACTTCAGGATGATAAAAAACTAAGAAAATTCCTCAGATCTCAAAAATTAGGCAGTGACAAAAATCAGCACAGGACCCCTTAAATGCAGCATCTGCATTGCTTTACCAGCATCCTCGGGGATGCTCTGACATTGCCATCAAAATTCTGCAGAATCTGAGCTGACCCTGGGCAGTGCCCTGTGCTGGAGGGCAGTGCAGGGCAAAGCTAAGCCCCCAGGGCTGGGCTGGGCTCTGGCAGCACTGGCAGAGTCCAGCCCTGGGCACAGGGAAGCAGCTGCTGGCAAGGACAGCTCCAGGCAGAAGAGCCCTGGGCAGGTAGTGGGGTGAAAGTGCCACCAAGATGGGCTGGGATATTTAAAGTCTTTCCAAGCTGAACTATTCCATGATTGCTTTTTTTTACAGATGCCCAAGCCAAGACACAGCAAATGTCCAACAGCAGCTCCATCAGCCACTTCCTCCTGCTGCCATTGGCAGACACGAGGCAGCTGCAGCTCCTGCACTTCTGCCTCTTCCTGGGCATCTCCCTGGTTGCCCTCCTGGCCAACGGCCTCATCATCAGCGCCGTAGCCTGCGGCCACCACCTGCACACCCCCATGTTCTTCTTCCTGCTCAACCTGGCCCTCACTGACCTGGGCTGCATCTGCACCACTGTGCCCAAAGCCATGCACAATTCCCTCTGGGACACCAGGAACATCTCCTATCCTGGATGTGCTGCACAAATCTTTTTCTTTCTGTTCTTCATCTCAGCAGAGTACTATCTCCTGACCGTCATGTGCTACGACCGCTACGTGTCCATCTGCAAACCCCTGCACTATGGGACCCTCCTGGGCAGCAGAGCTTGTGCCCACATGGCAGCAGCTGCCTGGGCCAGTGGCTTTCTCACTGCTCTGCTGCACACAGCCAATACATTTTCTCTGCCCCTGTGCCGGGGCAATGCCCTGGGCCAGTTCTTCTGTGAAATCCCACAGATCCTCAAGCTCTCCTGCTCCAAATCCTATCTCAGGGAACTTTGGCTCATTACTGTTGGTATCTGTTTATCATTTGGTTGTTTTGTGTTCATTGTTTCCTCCTATGTGCAGATCTTCAGGGCTGTGCTGAGGATCCCTTCTGAGCAGGGACGGCACAAAGCCTTTTCCACCTGCCTCCCTCACCTGGCTGTGGTCTCCCTGTTCCTCAGCACGGCATTCTTTGCTTACCTGAAACCCCCCTCCATCTCCTCCCCATCCCTGGATCTGGCTTTGTCAATTTTGTACTCAGTGGTGCCTCCAGCCCTGAACCCCCTCATCTACAGCCTGAGGAACCAGGAGCTCAAGGCTGCAATGTGCAGACTGATGACTGGATGGATTAAGAAACCATAAATTGCTTGCCATTTTCTGAAAACCACTTGCAATAAAAGCATATTTTATACTATTTTTTTTTATTCATATTGGAGGTTGTATTAGTTTACATCCAAAATATTGACCAGAAAGAAATGCCATTGTTTGTGCCATTTCTCATTTTGTTTCCCTCCACATTCACTATGACCCAGAGATGATGTCAAGGAGAGTTGACCTCTTGGTGGCTTTGAATGAACCAAAGGATCACTCTCCCAGTGAAGTTTTCTCCAGAGTTGCACCTTTTGTTCCCTCCTCTGGAGCTGCAGCAGCAATGTCTGTGTGCAGAGCTGGGGCAGATCAGTGCTGGCACAGCAGCTGTGCCCAGCAGCAGCAGCATTTGGTGCTGCCAGTGCTGCTCCTGTGCCACTGCCCCACTGCCCTCCTGCCCCTCGTGTTGCTGCAGGGCCTGAGTGCTCTCAGGGCTGGGCACAGCCCTGGGGGTGGCAGTGTCGGGGCTGCAGCAGGGACAGGCCATGGGCACTGCTGGGGCAGTGCTGACACCTCAGGGCAGGGCCTGGGGGCTCCAGGCTCCTGCAGCCCTGGCCTCTCCCCCAGCTCACACAGGTGCCGCATCCTTGCAGGCACAGACACGACAGCACTGGCTCAGGAGCCCCTGTTTGCACTGCACAGAGCAGGCATCAGCACCCCCATGGTGCTGCTGTGGGGAGACAGAGCTGAGTGAGCACAAATGCCATCAGCCCCTGGGGCCAGCAAGGGATGGGGGACACCAGAGAAACCACTCAGGTTTGTCATGGCCTCTGCAGTCAGCCAGAAATTTTGAAGTTTTTTCCAATGAGCGGTGAGTTTATTCTCCTGCAGACATTGTTTCTCAGAGCCAGGGCTGACTGTCAGTCACCCCAAAACTACCGTGAGCATTTCCTTGTGTTCAGCTTTGCTGTCTTTTGTCTTTGCTGATCTACATTTCTTCCTGTTTCCCATTTTTGTCCCATCCCCTGCAAACAGCCCATCTCTGTTTGCTATTTCCTCTCTGGTCCCACTCCCCATTTCAGTTCCTGAGTTGGCACCATGGCAACATCCCTTGGGGAGCAGGATCATCCTACAAGAGCTTCAGGAATTGTCTGCAGGCTCCTGCAGTGCCTCCTGCTGCTCCTTTGCCAGAGGAACTACAGGCCAGAGGGCCACATGGGCTGGTGTGTCTGGGTGTGGGGCTCCCTGTTGTTTGAAGTGAGGAAGGGCTGGAGAGGCTCTGCAGGACTGACAGGATGGGCTTTGGGGCTGTGTGGAGAAGCTGAGGGACCTGGGCTGCTGGAGCTTCTAAAGAGGAGGCCCAGAGCTCTTCCTGCAACTGCTCCAGGTGTGGCTTCAGAGAATCACAGAATCAGCCAGGCTGGAAAAGACATTGGTGATCATAAAGCCCAACCTGTGCCCCAACACCTTGTTGTCTCTCTGAACTTCCCCTTCCCCAGGATAAACAATCCCACCTCCCTCAACTACTCTAAGAGGATTTGTGCTCCAGACCCATTACCAGCCTTGTTGCCCTTCTCTGGACACACTGCAGCCTCTCAATGTCCTTCCGAAATTGGGAGGACCAGAACTGGACCCAGCTTTTGAGGTGCTGCCCAACCAGTGCTGAGCACAGGGAAGAATCACTGCCCTGGTCCTGCTGGCCACACCATTCCTCATCCAGTGCCATTGCCCTTGTTGGCTGCCTGGCACACTGCTGGGTCATGTCCAGCCTGCTCTCCATCAGTGACCCCAGGTCTATTTCTGCCTGGCCACTGTTCAGCCACTCTGTTCCCAGGCTCTAATATTTTAGGGGTTGTTGTGGCCAAAGTGCAGGACCTCATGGTGTTGTTAAATCTCACCTTGTTGGATTTGGGACCTGGATCTAGCCTTTCATAGTCCCTCTGCAGAGCCCTCTAGCAGATCCATGCTCCCAGTCAACTTGGCATCACCACAGTTCCATGTCACCCTGCAGTGTCACAATGGTCTCCATGATTCCATGAGGCCTCTCAGTGTCCATAATGTCCATTTTGTTCCATGGGATCCCTTGGTTTCACAAAGTCCCTTTGGTCGTTGGGCCCTGCAGTATCACAACTGAACCTTGGTCCCCCAAAGCCCTGCAGTGCCACAATAAATCCTTGGTTCCATGAGGTCTCGCAGTGCAGCAATGCTCTCCTTAGTTCCACGGTGTCAAAATGGCCTCTTGGTCCCAAGGGTCACCATGGTGTCAAACATGTTTCCATTTCTGAAATCTGACTAATTAACCACAAAATAATTGAAAACCTAAATTATTCCCAGGGGCTTTTCTTGTTTGCCTTTTTTGAAAAAATGTTTATCAGCATTTGTTGCTGAAATCCTGAACTGAAGAGGTCAAGAAAGAAGAGAGCTCTGGACTAGTAAAATTCATCAACAGCCTCCAAGTGGCTGAGGATCCATCCTCATCAGAGCAGGAATGAACAGAAATGGGCACAGCTTTGTGGCTGCCCCAGCTCTGGGATGGGCCCTGGGCCTGGAGCAGGAGCAGCTCTGCAGGGCCCCAAGGCCAGGGCTGTTGTGCTGGCCTGGGCAGATGGGATGGCAGCAGGGGCTGCAGAGCTCTCAGGAGCTCAGGGAGAGGGGAGCAGGGCACACAGGGAGCCTCCTTTTGCCTTGGCCAAGCACCTTGCCCATGGCTGGGGCTGAGTCCTGTCTGAGCTGCAGCTGCTGCTGTGCCCTTGCCAGGGGCTGAGGCTGTGGGGCCACTGCCCAGAGCCCCCTGCCCTGAGCAGAGCTGTGGGGCCAGAGCCGGCTGGGCTGTGGTGGGGAGAGGCTCTTGGTGCTGCACAGAGCTCAGGGCAGCTGGCACAGCTTGCAGGGAGCTAGTCTGGCCTGAGAGAGCCTGCAGAGGCTGCCCAGCAGGGAGGTCATGGGGCACAGAGCCCCAGGGCTGCTGTGGGCACCACGGCTGCACCTCCAGCTCCAGAGGAGATGTGACAGATGGGAGCAGAAACAAATAATTCCTGATGCATTCTTTATGATATTTGTTTATGCAGGTGGCCTGCATCCATATGTAATGGAGGTGTTTAGTGTCAGATAACAGTGCTAGAGTGGTGAGAGTAATATCATTTAGCTGAAAAAAAAATATTACATGCATAATAAATAATGAGGAAAAAAAAAAAAAGGCCCATATAATCAGAAGATCATTGGACTTTTTGGAGGATAAGAGACTTATTTATTTTCCAGTAGTCTTACCTGTTCAAATAGCTTCCTCAAGGCTTCCTTGAGATGAGAGGTGAGCACCAGAGGCCAAGGCCAGCAAGGAGCTCTCCATCCTGTTTTGGCAGCTTGTATCTGGGCGAACCCCTACATGCAAGGAATTTTTCAGGAGTAGTATCAATTTTCGCCTTGGCTACAAGGAAAGACAGATGGTTTTCCCATAGGAAGGAAAGCACAGGGCCCCAGTTCAGCAGAGGCTGATGAGAGACAGCCCTTGACATACCAGGATCAGCCAGACCTGTCAGGTGGCTCCTGGGAAGTAAAACCAGCCAGTTCTGTTCCATGTCCCCTTGGTTTCATAAGTTCCCTCAGTGTCACAATGTTCTCCTTGCTTCTGCAGTGTCACAATGGCCCCTTGCTTCCATGAAGCCCTGTAGGCTCATAATGGCCCTTTGATTTCATGGGGTGCCACAGTGTCACAATGGTCTCCGTGGATCCACGGTGCCCTGCAGGATCACAATGGCCCTTTGGCTGTACGAGGCCCTGTAATGCAGCAATGGCCTCTTGGTTCTACACAGCCCCGCTGCTGCACACCTGCCCCTTGGGACCATGAGGCCCAGAAGTGCAACAGTGATGTCCTTGGTTCTACCGGGTCCACTCAGTGTCACAATGGTTGCTTGGTTCCATGGGGTCCCCGCATTGTCACAATTGTCCCCACAGTAATGAAACCACGGAGCCCCAGTGTTTCAGAGGCTGAGGAACTTTAGCCACCAGAGGACAAGGACAGGCAGACTTGTCTGTCCCAGCAGGTTTGTCTGCGAGCAACCCTTGGATATTTGAAATTTTGGATGTGTAATCCCAATTTCAGCCATTTTGCCTGGACTAGAAGGCCAGTTCCATAGAAAGGAAAGCACACAGCCCCTGTGTTTGGAAGGCAGGGAAGAGCTGGCCCTCAGGAGGCCAAGGCCAGCCAGACCTGTCTCTAATGGCAGCTTTTGTGTAAGAGCAATCTTTGGATCTAAGACTTTTGGAGGAGGAATACCCATTTCATCCATGGGCACCTGGATAAGAAGGATGATTCATTTTCATAAGAAGGAAAGCATGGAGCCCCAGTGTTTCAGGGCTGATAGAGGCAACCACCAGCCTTTGTCTGTGAGAAACCCTTGCAGACAGGAATTTTGGAGGAGAAGTGCCAATTTTAGCCATGGGTGCCTGTGCAGGAGGGATGGTTCTTTTCCTTAGGAAGGAAAGCGCTGAGCCCCAGTGTTTGAAGGTGTTTAAGTTTAGGACAAATTTGGGGAAAAAGAACTTTAAACCCCCCCCCTCCTTTTTTTTTTTTTTTTTTTTTTTAATTGAGCTTGGAAAGAATTTTTTTTTAGGGGAAAATGGAAAAAACTTTTTTATTAACAAAAATACAAAGGAAATACTTTTTAGCACAGATTTAGATGAGATGAACTTGGCTGGTCCTCACCGGGAAGCGCGACAGAGTTTTTTGGGCTGACTTTTAGTGGTGGTCTTTGAAGTTTAGATTTTAGTTTTTTGGAGTTGGTGCAAATTTTTGTTACGGGGCGAAGGGAGAGAGGGGGAGGGGCAGCTGGGAGCAAGCTAAAGCAAGCCTAAGACAGAGCTTAAGACAAGCTAAAGCGAGCCCAAGACAAGCCAAAGTAGGGGCACAGCTAAAACAGCTGGGGGGAAAGGGGAAAAGTGGCCAAAGCAGCCGGAGAGGGGCAGCTGAGGAACAGCAGAGAGCAAGCGAACAGCTCAAAACCGAAACGCAGCAGCAGCCAGCCGGAAAACACTAGCTTAGATAAAACAGCCTGAGGGAGGGGCTGGCAGCTGCATTGGGGAAGCAAGGAGAGGAGCCAGTCAAAACATTAACCCATAACAGAAGGCAGGTGAGATCCAGCCCTCAGGAAGACAAGGGCAGCCAAACTTGTTGGAAATGACAGTTTTTTTCCAACTGGCAAACTGAGATACTGGGAATTTTGGAGGGGAAATCCCATTTTGGGGATCCATCCAAGGGGCTATTGATGCTAGAATGAGAAAGACAGTTTTTTTCCATTTGAAGGAAAGCCCTCAGCTCCAGTGATTAAGGGGCTCATGACAAGAGACCCTTGACTTGCCACAGGCAGTTGGACCAGTCAGGCAAAGACAACCAGACCTGTCACCTGTTCCCTTGTTTCCATGGGGCCCTGCAATGTCACAATGATTGTCTCATATTGGATCCTTGTTTCCATGAAGCTCAGCTGTGTCACACTGGCCTCTTGTTTCCATGGGGCTGCATAGTGTCACAAGGGTCCCTTGCTCCTATGAGTCCTTGCAGTGTCTCCATGGCCCCTTGGTTCAATGAGGCCTGTAGTGTTTGAATAGTCTCCATGATTCCATAAGGCCTTGCAATGTGACAACAGACTGTTGGTTTCACTGAGCCACACAGTGTCACTATGGTCCCCTTGGCTCCACAAGGCTCTGAAGTGCCACAATGGCCCTTTGGTTTCAAAAGACCTCAAAGTGTAAAAATGGCCTCCAGGATTCCATGAGGCTCTGCTGTGTTCACAATGCACCTTTGCTTCCATGTGCCCCATAGTGTCACAACGGTATCCTTGGTTCCACTGTGTCAGAATGGACCCTCCATCCCATATAGACCACAGTGGTCACTGCAGTGCCCTTGATTCCATGAAGCCCTGCCATGCTGTGATGGCCTCTAGTGTTCCTGGCTCCCAAAGCGTCAGAACAGTGTCCATTGTTCCATGAAGCCCCGCAATGTCACTGTGGTCGCCTTGGTTCCATAGAGCCCCACAGTATAACAATGGACTCTTGCTTCCATGGGGTTCCTCAATCACAATGGTCTCCTTGTTTCTGCAGTAGATTCTTGGTTCCATAAGGTTCCTAAACGTCACAGGTCTCCTTGGTTCCGTGTGGTCCTGCTGTGTCATCACTGTCCCTTGGTTTCATGAGCTTCTATGCTGTGAACAATGGTTCCTTTGTTCCAATGAGGCACTGCTATGTCACACTGGACCCTGGGTTCCATGAAGTTCTTCAGTGTCACAGTGGTCCCTTGGATCCATGAGGTCCCCTAGTGCCACCATGGTCGCTTTGGTCTGCATTGTCACAATGGACCATTGGTTCCATGGGGCCTCGCTGTGTCACAATGGTCTCCTTGGTTCCGTAACTCCCCTCAGGGTCACAATGGAGCCTTGTTTCTGTGAGGCACCAAACTATCACAATTGTCTCCTTTCCATGGAGACAATTGGTTCCATGAGGATATAAAAGCTTTGCATAAACATTGAGCAACAACTTCTTAACACACCTGGGAAAAACTGTCTTCATTCAAGAGAGAGATTAAAGGTGACAGTGGCACCAGTAATTTCCATCTGCAACAGAGATGCAGGGTACAGACAGCGACAGAGAATTCAGCTGAAAGTCTCAGAGAATTCTGCTTACAGAGATAATTTCTGGCCACACTGTCCCTTTGTCCTGGTTTGAAAGGACAGGTGTCTGCCAGTAAGGGCAGAAGTTTCCCTTTGGAATAGAGACTTTGGTTCCACTCCCCTCCCCCAAGTATTATGATTGTTTGAATCAAGGACTCTGAGGCAGAGATAAGGGGGGTGGGAATAACAGCTTTTTTACTAATATATCTAACTATACAAACAGAAAACAATAACAGTTAAAATTGCTAACAGAACGAAATAGATAACTCGGTGTCAGTCCCTTTAGATGCAAGCACGCTGTCTCTGTACTTAGTCCAGAGTCCGGATTTGCCAGAGGGCAGACAGGAACGAAGGCAGGAGGGAGGGGGGTGGGGCGGCAGCGGCCACGCCGGTCTCGGGCGGGAACGGGCTCACCCTCACCGAGGGCGGCGGCTCCTCGCTCACCGTGTGTGTCCGGGGGATCAGCTGTGTCCGCAGAGGCAGGAGGCTGGAATGGGGCAGATGCAGGGCAGGTGGTCGCAGAGGGTCTGGCTCTGCTGTGCTCGGCCGCGTGGCTGAACGATCCCAGGCGTCCTCCTCCCGGCTCGCCGGAAACGCGAGTGCCCTCCTGGAAGCCTGAGAGGCCCCTCCGGGGCCGTCCCCACCCACACCTTTGTCTGGACCCATCAGGGACCCTGGGTGTAGCCCGGCCAGCTCCATTGGCATGATAATGGGAAAAATTCTTTCAATTGACACAGTAACAGAAAAACACTCAACCCCCAACAAGCATAATGCAAACAATAAAGTGGCTTCTGCTTAATCACACTGGTTAGTTGTTCACAAGTACTGAGCTCCTGCATGTTGGTGACTCCACAGTGATTTACACCGTGCTAATGAAGCAGAGCTACGCACCCTTTGCACTCTGCAGGGCTCTGTGAGTGAACAGGCGGGAGGCTCGGTTGGAGACTGGCGCTGCAGAACCGCGCTGGGGGAGTCGGAGGGCATCTCCAAGGAATGCGGGAGAAAGAAGGGTCCCGGGAGAAAGGCTCTGGAAAAAATATGTACAGTGCAGCAGGGACACTGGGAAAGGTGAGCAGCTGGGGCTGGAAGGATGGGAAAGGCACTGTCAAAAGAAGAGCAGGCCATGCTGAATGTCCTCCAGCTTATTCTTTCTAAGAGAGCAGTGAAGTGTGACCTGGAGGTCTTAAAAAGACTCTTGTGATGGGGTCAGGAGAGAGGATTTTTTGCCACCCCCAAGAGTATTTTTGACAGTGGGAAACGCCCCCCAGGAGTGCTTCCCTCGAGTGGTAAAGGCTGGGAATAACTCTCTGGGATGCTGTAAGTGATGGGTCAAAAGAAACCAAGGGACTCAGAAACGGAATATACAAAGTAGTGAAAGGTTATGGCTACAGCCAGCCACAGGATGCCAAGAAACAAGAAAAGGTCATGGACCAGAAAATACATCACTTCTTTGAGCGTGGGAGAATAAATGAGTTGTGGGGACAGCGGTCTCAAGAACCATGGGTGAGGGAACAGCCGAGAGCTGAGAAAAGTAAAAGAGAAATTGCCTCTGAGCAGACACGGGGCGCGGTCTGAAGAACCGGGGAACAAATGAGCAAAGCAGCCACAGAGCCGCGAACTGGAATTGTGGGAGAGATACAGCCAGTGAGCCGGGGAGACAAAAAAAAATCATTACAGGCTACTGGAGGGACTGCGGTTGCCACTGTGGCCCTCGCTGCACCCCTGAGAGTGCCAGAAAACTTTTGAACAGTGGCCCCTGTGCCTGTGGCTCTGTTTCTGTCCCCTTTGCCCATGAATGATGGAAAGATTACCTTTGAATTTAGTTTTCCTGTTAAAAAGTCTGCTAGAAAATGTTATAATCATGTGAGATGTTACATAATGATTTGTGTCATTATAGAAACACAGCATGGGATCAATATAAACAAGAATATTGAACTTAATGTAAAGCATGGACATGAGACAGAGGAAAATATAATAATTTCATTATATTTCTTAAAATGACTTTGCTGTGAATTACTGGCTTTTGCTGTTATGTGTTTTATGCCACTATAATTATGAATTGTATCCACTTTTTATTATAAGGAAAATGCAAGCTTGTGTGAACATGGGAAGGCTTGTTACTGCTGTTACCTGCTTGCTAAGAGTGTAACCTGAGAACAGGTTCAAGCCTTGTCCAGCCCTGGTGGGGGCTTGTAGCCGCTGTTGCTTGGAATCCAGCCAACATGTTCGGGCTATCCCAGCACAGTAGGCATGACAGCACTCAACAAGAACCTGCCTAGAAAAGGGGCAGTGACCAGGGCTAGAATGGACGTGTTGGTGGAGTGCAGACTCCCTGCATCCCCAGCACTGCTTGCCCGTTCCTTATCATGGAATTAACAAATTGCCTTATTGATTAACCTACCCGATTGTTGTAATTTATAACAAAATTGGTGATCTCAATGTGATGAATTTCCATTTTTCAGGGGAGAAAAACTGATGCTGGGAAAACACCCTACCTTTGGTGCCTCCTGGGGTGACTCTTGCCTTCTCCTGGGATAGGAAATTCATCAAAAGATAAGGCATGGGCAAGAAATTTGAGCTCCCCGAGGAAAATTGCAGTAAATTACCTGTGATTTCTTGAGCACGAAGATCCAGGCAAGAACATCAGACTGTGAGTATCGCTTGGTTGGGTGGTGTGTGACTGGTGTCTGTCTGAGATGCAGCAGTTACGGGGCGAGTGCTGAGTTCTTCTAACCTCAGTTCTGACTTCTCACGAGACAAGCAGCAGGTGAAGGAACAAAGTGATTGAAGAGGGGACTTCCAAAATAAAAAAGGGGCTGGGAGCGCTTCTTGAAGGGATATAAAATAAAGTCAGGGGCCAGGGGTGTTTGTCAAAGGGATTTTATTTAAACAGTCAGGGGTCAGAGGCACTGAAGGACCAATCAGGAATGGGTCAGGTTTTTTCAGAAAACCAAAGAACCCAGGTACCAAAGGTTCAGATAAGAATCAGGGTTCATGTAAGAACTGGGATACAAAATATAAAGGGAGCCAAGGGTTTCCTAGCACAGTCCATAGTAGTGGATTACTAGGAAACAGGACAAAAGTAGCGGACCCAAAACATTGCTGGATTGAGGGATGAAATTCCGAAGAGCATCCAAGGTTGTCCAACAAAAATGTGAGAACAAGCAAAGAAAAAATAAGGGTTTTCTTTGCTGTGGAGGGGGGGCAAGTGTGTTGCAGTTACCAGAGAAATTAGTTAGAAAGAAGAGGCAGAGGCCAGGGATGAACTGGAAAAATGGGACAAGAAGCAGGTAAGATGGGTTTGAAGAAAGAAGGAAAAATGCTGGCAGATATGCCCTGGGAGGATTAGATTTGCCAGCCCTTCAATGTATTTGTAAATTCAGGAGAATCGAGTGATCCAAAGAATGGGGAGAATGCCATGTGTTGGGCAAGAGACACAGAACCCCTGGAAGTAAAACTTTTTAAAAGATCAAAAACCCCAGAGATAGAGCAGAAAAGGAAAAAAAAAAAAAAAAAAGAAATATTGCCTTCCCCCTGGCTCCGGTTTTGCCCTAGCCTCGGCACCCGAAGCTTTTCCCCCGGTGCCTGCCCCAGCCTCCATCCAGGCTGCTGCGGGTTTTTCGCAGGTTGCTCCAGCCGTGGCCCGGCTGCCCTGGGCTCCCCGCCCGTGCCAGCACAACCCACGCCGGTTCCTCTGCCTGTCCCCTGTCCCTCCCAGGCGCCGCGGTCCCAGCGCCACCAGCCGCGTGTGCACGGGCCGTGCACTGATCTGGGTGCTGATGGAGGCTCCTCGGCGGTTCCCTCCAACCACTCTCCCCACAAGTGCTGCCTTCTGCCCCCACCTCTCTCTCTCTCTCGGGCACTCTCAGGTCTGTTACTAAACCCCGCCCTTGCCACTGCTCCCTTAGTGACTCCGGCTCCCACTGCCCAAAGGAACTCCCTCTGTAAAGGGAGAATATCGTACCAAAGTGCTGAGAGTTCAGCTGAAATCCAGAGACATCCTGACAGTCCCTCCCATCCCACTACTCCTAAACATTCATGTTTTAGAGACGGGGAGAAGGGAAAGGGTGAAGCCCTGGCACAGTCAAGGTACCAGGAGCAGGCTGAGAATGCCTGTTTGTGCTGTGAAGAAAAGATACACTGTGGAGGGAGGTGCCCTCAGCTGGGAAGGGATCTGAGAGTAGTTCGGGAGGAACATCTGGAAGAAGATGGGGAGATCATGGGCTCTATCATCCAAAGCCTTTAAGAAAACAGGCCCACAAAAGAAAGTATTCAAATTTATAGTAAATACTGGAACAAAAAGAACTTGTGTAGTAAATGTTCTAAGAAAATATGATGTGTGCAAAGATGGCAGGAGAAAGGGAAAAGGAATTTGATGTTGCTGTCATGAATTAAAGGTGTAGTAAGTAAAAGTAAAACCAAAGTATGGAGGAGAAATATCTTAAAAATTTCTGAAATAAGTAATAACATATTGAGAAAAAAATTTCAGATACCATTAGGAATAGGGGTTATACCAGAAGGAGGGAAAATCTAAAAGAACAAGCCCTTCTAATAGGAAAAGATTCATTTTAATAGTTCATCCAAATGTTTACAAGGAAAAAGAATGTCAGGATATGCCTTAATTAATGAAAAAAAAGATGCAGACTATAAAAAAAAAAAAAAAAGGAAATTACTTTCAAATTGGTTAATTCAATTTTACAAATTATATGCTCTAAAAAGGCCATTAAAACATTTAGCAAAAGAAACAAAATAAACCAACAACAACAACCATCTGGGAAATATCAATTTTACTCTTAGGAGGCAGTGACTCGATGAGCCGCTGTGCTGAGGGGCACAATCCCCCCTTCACACGCTGCCCCAGCTGTTGGGGATGTGCCCGAGGACACGGCCCGAGACGCTCCGGCCGCCCGCCCCTCACCGTCTCTGCCGCCGCCAGCGCCGCAACGACGAGTCAGCGCAGCCGCGGCGGAAGTGACGCACTGAGCCACGCCCAGCCACGCGCTGTGCCCCCTGGGAAATGGAGTCCAGAGCCGCGCACACGCGGAACTAAAATAAACTAGATTTATACAGCAGAGTTTCGCAACATTATACATACAGCATTCATTTTATTAATTGCGAAAAGCCAATAATATGATATGTTCTTATAACAACGATGGAATCGTCTAAAATAGAAGCAAGTCCCCCAAAATACATTGTGTAGTTCAGAATAGCGAACAGAAGGTGGCAATCTTACTCCATGGAAAACATAAATGACAGAAATCCAAAAAAATCCTGAGTGACGGAACTCACTGTGTGCAAAATGCGGAGGGATTTCGGGAGGGGTTTGGGCAGTCTCATGACTATCAGGATGTCTGTAAAGCCGAGGGAGCGGTGCCCGATGGAACGTGTCCATGGAGGGACACCCCCAGCACTTGCCCGGGATCGGAATTGATGCCTTAAATTTTAGTTTTCCTGTTTTCCAGATTCTGCACTGCCTTAGTGTGTGACTCTGAACTCCATGTAAAGTGTTAGGAGGTTCTCCTCACAGTTCAGTCAGACAAAACAATCCTTTTCCAGCCCCAGGACCAGGGACACTGCTGCAGCTTCAGCCTCAAAATGTATAATTTGTACAAGAAGTGCAAACAGCAGTGAATTGGGGAGAGCAATCTGGGAGGGTGAGATTGCATAACCTGGAACTGGAATTGGACAATTAACCCTATGGAAATGGGCCAAAAGTTATAAAACTGTGAAAACTCATGGCTTGGAGTCCAGCTTGGGTGAAGCCTCTTGTACTTCCCAAGGTGTATCCGTGTAATACTCTTACTAAATTCTATTTTATTCCTTTAACTCTGTCTAGTGTCTGTTCCAGGTCAGCCTCTTTGGGTATCAGAACGAAGGGGTACTTTAACAGTTAAATGAATTTATTTGGATCAGGAAGAGGAGCCCTTGGTGGGGTTTGGGGGGTCCCTTGCTGAGGGTTTAATGAGAGGAGTTGAGATCCCCAGCCCCTGCTGGGAATTTGGGGTGTTGAGGGGCTGAGGGTCCCTTGCTGAGGGTGTGGTGAGGTTTGGGGTGTCCTGAGGTGGGGAGGGTCCCTTGGTGAGGGTGTGACTGGGGGGAGATGGGCCCATGGCCCTTACTGGGAATTTGGGGGGAGATCCTGGATCTGGTGTTCTCCAGCTGCTGCTTTTAGACACCCAAAATTTTAACATTGACGCAGAAAACACCTTTCCATGGGAATATTCCTGATATTCCTGCTGTGTGGAAACTCACCTTCCCCCTCAAAACCAAAATTAGTGAAACTTTGTGGATCTTTTGGGACTATAGTGCCTCAAATCCCTGTGTGAATATTGGTTTTCTGGGATCCCTCCACATCTCCCCACCACTGCACTTCACTCTGGGTTGGTTAAGTCAAATTACTGATTAATTCCAGGGATTTCTGAGCTGCAGGAAAGTTTTACTACCAGCTCTGGAAGCACAAGGGGTGTGAGGAGCTGTCAGGACTTGCCTGTGGCCATTGCATCTTGAAGAAATCCTGGCTGGGATTTGGCTCTGTCCCAGCTGACCCAAATTCCCAATTCTTTGATTTTCCATATGGGAGAAGCTCTGGGAGCGGGGGGAATTCTGCACCTGGATGAGACAATTGGAGGAGCAGAATTCCCAGGCTGAGAGGGGAGGATTTTGTGGGCATTGGGAGGAATTTTTCCCCCATTTGTGAGGTTTTAAAACACTGGGAATGGCCAAAACATCCCCTTGGGACTGGCCCCGAGGCCCCAGGAATCCTTGGCACCGATTCTCTGAGGAGAGGGGATTTGAGGGAGCCCAAAGGGCATCACTGGGCTTTGGCAGAGCTGCTGTGGAGACAGAGGGAATTCAACTGCCATGGCCTGATCCTGGCTGCCCTGGAAAAGGGGGAGGCTCTGGAACCCCCCAGGGCCTTTGTGCCATCGTGGTGTGGGGACCACGGCACAGGAGGGGTTTGGGAATGGTGACACGAGAATCCAGAGCCTCCTGAAGGCTGCTGTGGCCATCAGAGCAATGAAGATCCAGGGCCCTGCCAGGTTCCTCTGGTGGAGGAATTGAGCTGGGGGAATTGTCTGGGGTTTGTTCCTTGTTGGGGCTTTTCCTTGAAATGGTTCCTTTTGTGACCCTTTGGATTCTGACCCTCCTTGCTGCTGGTTGTTTTCTCTCGTTACAGTTTGCAGGAAATTGTTCTTGTCTCAGCCCTTTGGGGCCTTTGCCTTTTGTCCCTGCACTGGCAGGGGAGGGGCAGCAGCCCCTGTTTTTTAGTGACAGCACAAAATTGGAGAATCCCATTCCTAAAGCCCAACAGAGCTGAATGAAGAAACACCATCTCTGCCAGTTGAGCCAAAAAGCTGCATTTTGGTCCCAATAAGACAGAAACGAGTCCTGTGTTCCCCCAGCACTGGGAGGAGAGGTGGGGAGCCATGAGTGTACTGGGAGCACTGGGAGGGGGAAAGGGGAGCATTGGGTGCCCTGTGCAGCCCCCTGACTCATGGTCATCACTCTGGGCAGGATGGGCAACGACGGGAGCCATGGCATGGGGATTCCCAGTGTCCCCAGTGTCACAGCATGCTCTCATAGGTGTCACTGGTGTCCTTTAGTTGCCCGTGCGGTCACCCACACTCTGTGTGGGTCACCCACCCCGGCGGTGACAACAGTGACAGCCCCCAATGACAGCCAGGAGCAGGAGCAGGTACAGGAGGGTCCTGCCGACATTCACAGCCACTGCTGGGGACACAGGGGGACACAGCGGGGTCACCCTGAACCCCGGGGTTTCTGAACACCCCGGTGACCCCGTGTGACCCCACCTGTGTTCCAGTGGTGTCCAGTGGTTCCCTGTGGTGTCACCTCCAGGGCCAGCTCTGGGCTGAGTGCCCGGAACACGCGGTGCCCGTCCTGTCCCAGCTGGTTGGTGGCCACGCACTGGTAGGTGCCCAAATGTCCCACATTGACAGCCCCAAGCTCCAGGAGGGGACCCCGGGCCAACTCGTGCCCGTTGTGCAGCCAGGTGAAGGTGACAGGGCCTGAACCCACCTGCACTGAGCAGCGCAGGGTCACGGGGTCACCTGGGCACACCTGGAGTGCCAGGGGACCGGGGGTGATGGTGGCATTGGCCACGGGCACTGTGGGGACACAGACAGAGCTGAGGTCAATGGGAGGTGCTGGCATCCACTAGGGAGAAGGGGCTGGAGTGAGGGATAAGGTGGGGATGGGTGGGAAGGGGATGCCGTGGGTGGATTCACTCGTAGCCCGAGGGTCCTTCTCACCCCACATGGTGACATTCAGGGGGACACTGTCAGCCACGGTGTTAGCAGGCATAAAAGCCCCTATTTTGGTGCCACAGCTCCAAGCAAGTGGTGGTGCCCAGTCTTGTCCCAGAGCCCCCCTGGTGCCAGGAGAAGGACAGGGTTCCTGTCTCCACGGCCACCGTTCAACACAGCGCCAGGTGGTCCCCTGGTGCTACTTGTCCCCGGGGGGACTGCAGTGACAGGGATACGCCTGAGAGCGGGACCCCTGCGGAGTGACACAGGCGGGACTGGGGACATGGGAGGAGTAGGGGACACCAGGGAGCAGTGAGGGAATTAGGGAGGGGGAGGATCAGAGAGGGGTGGGGGGGATCCCAGTGAGGAAGAAGACGGTGGGGACGCTTGGAATGGAGTGGAAGTGACCCCAGGAACGGATGGCACATTCAGAGAGGGGACACCAGGAAAGGGTTGAAGGGAAGATTTTGGGTGCTCTGACAGGGATGGTGACCTATTGACAATGCAGGGACCTCAGATTAGCACAGTTGCACTCAGGAAGGGACTGAGGGGACCTGGTAAGGGTTGCAGGCACCAGGAGAGGCGATGCTGGGACCAGGGAGAGAGCTGGGAAGGCAGGGCAGCACACAGAGGGTTGAGCAGGGATGGGAGAGCTTGAGGGGCTGTGGGGGCTCCCCATGCCCATCCCCACACTCACTGTGCACCGTGACGCCGAGCCGAGCGCTGCTCTTCCACACAGCTCCCCCCTCGGAGCGCATCTCGCAGCTGTAATTCCCCGAGCGGGAGACCCCTACGGCGGGCACCAGGAGCTGCGGGGACCCCTGCGGGCCCCCTACCAACTGCTCGTCCCGGTAGAAGCGGTACAGGAGGGGGGCTGGGGGCCGCAGGGGGCTGGGGGTGCTGAGGCAGCTGAGATTGAGGGGGGACCCCTCGGGGAGCTCGGTGGGACCATCCAGCACCAGGACAGGCTTAAGCTCTGGGAAGGAGATGGGGGTGGGAACTGTGACTCTTGAGTCCACTGAGAAGGGGCTTTGGGGGTGTCAGGATACTCGAATTCAAGAAGTGGGGGTGCTCACCGTGCACTGTTATTGTCACCGGTTCTGACTGTGACATTCCTGAGGCCACCCAGCCCCCACAGCTGTAGCGGCCACTGTTATGCACCTCCAGGGGGGGCAGGGAGAGCTCGGTGCCCCTGAGGGACCCCATAAGCTCTTTCTTGTCCTTATAGAATTGCACCCTGGTGACAGGGCTGTCCTTCCAGCCCCAGCAGCGCAGTGTCACCGTGTCCCCCTCCAGCAGAGCCCACGCTGGCATTTGCAGCACCAGCGGGTCTGTGGGATAGGAGGGTCCCGTCACTGAGGAGTCTGAGACAGGTCCAAAGTGGGTGCCCATGGCACCAGGGACATCTGCCAGGAGTGTCCACTGTGCAGGAGGGTCCCAGGGACCCATGGGGATCCCACCACACTGGGATGCACTGGGATGTCCCTGTGTGCAGGGGACAGACTCTGGCCACACGAGAGCTGTGAGGCCACCCAAGGAGTGGAGCCCATCCAGACCTATCAGGGAACCACCCTGAGCATTTCAGATCCCCCCTCACCATCTGACACCATCACGCGGGGGCTGTGTCCACTGCCAGGTCTGACACACGTGTAGCTGCCACTCTTGGTTACAGTGAAGATGTCGGGTCCCTCCTGCCACCAGCGCTGCCCGTCCCTGTACCAGGTGGTGGCACCGGTGGTTCCCGAGCCCTGGCACGTCAGTGTCACCCAGTCCCACAGCACCGCCGGCGTCCAAAGGGGATCCACCAGGAGCTGGGGGCTATGGCCACCTGCGGGTGACAGGGAATACCAGCCTGCCAGGGCCACCATGGGGCTGGGGACAGCAGGGCAGGGACATGGCATCCCCCGAGGACTCACCAGCGAGACCGAGGGTCTGGGCTGGAAGGGAGAAGGGACAGGGCTGGGTGGGGATGGGGCCCTGAGGAGAGTGGCACACAGGATCAGGGTGGGGCTGTCCTCAAAATGTCCCCTTGAGGACAACCTTTTTGTAGGTAGGTGCACGGTCCCCAACAGGTCTGCAGAGGCTGCCAGGGTAGAGCTGTGTTTCACACATCTGGGTGGCACGGGTGTCTCTGGAATGGGGTCAGCATGGCCATCTCAGGCTGGCACAGGTCACCCCCACCAGCCCTGTGGGCACCTCCCCATGGTGCATCCCCTCTGTCCCTTTCCCCAGAGCTGCCCCAGGTCCATGCAGCCAAACCCCACATCCCTGTCCCCGAATCCCTGTCTCCCATCCCTGTCTCCACATCTCTCTCCCACATTACAGTTCCATTGTTCCTGTTCCTAGGGCCACCCCAAAACCCTGGTATGACTCAGAGGCCCCTGCCTCTGTCTCCCACTACCTCTGCTGACTTTAAGGACCTCAGAGAACCTCACAGCCCCATCTGCCCCCTCCCCACCGCTCTCTGCCTCACCAGGGCCCATCCCCAGGGCGTCAGGCCCGTGCCAGGGGCACTTACCCCACAGGAGCAGCGCCACCTTCCCGGCCATCCCGGTGTCCCTGGCCATGGGCACTGGCTGTCACTCGGAGCTGGGGCCACCTGTCCCCTGGGGGACGGCTCTTGGGATGAAGGGACAGGAAGCGAGGTCACGTCTCATCCTCATGTGTAGGTGGTTCTTGGTGGGGGTGGGGTGTGGAAAGGATGAGGGCAGGGTGTGGACAGGATGGGGGCAGGGTGTGGACATGATGGGGGCAGGGTGTGGACCTTGTGGGACATGGTATTGATGGTGGGATATGGTGAGGACAGGGAGTTGTCAAAATTTGGAGGCTGAGGTGGGGCAGGGGGCCAAGGATGAGTGTCCAGGGCACTGGGGTGCCAGGGATGGTGTCCCTTGGGAATGGGGGTCCCACGGGTTGAGTGGATTCAGACTCAGGGATGAGTGTCCCAGATGAAGGTGGCCTCCAGGGATTTGTGGTCATGGGATGGATGCCAGGGGTGGGGATGCCAGGAGAATAGGTGTCCTTTTGGAATCATGGTCCCTAGGCAAATGGGTGCCAGGAGCTGGAACTACCAGGATGGGGGTCCTTAGAAATGGAGATACTAGGGAATAGCAGTCCTGGGATTGGGGTCCCAGGGAATGGGGGATAGAAGGAATGGGGTTCTCATGGTTGCATTTCCAGGGGAATGGGCAGTGCCAGGCATGAGCAGTAGCTGGGCAGGTCCAAAGGTCACAGCTCCTTCCCTGGGTGCTTCATATTTTGGGGTGACTCAGGGCCCAACGCTGCCCCCCTGGGGTGCACATTTCCTGGGCAGGCATCACATGGAGAGCCTGGGTAGCTCTGTTTCTGTGCCCTCCCCTGCCCTCGACTTTTTCCTCTCTTTATTTCTCTGTTTTCCTTATTTCCCTCATTTTGTGCCATGCTCCCTCACTCCCAGTTCCTGGGTCAGAAATCCTGGGAAACACCTGGGCAGGGAATGGGCTGGGGGGACCCCAGAGAGGGAGAAAAGGGGGTGTGGATTCTGCAGGGAAGGGTGGAGAGGTTGTGTGGGATGGGGGTGTCTGGCTGTGCCCCCCCAACACTTTCACTTTCTCTCTCCTGCAGCAGAAGGAAGAGGCTGTTTGTGCTGAGAGTCACACAGGGTGGGTTCTGCCCTGGGGGCACATCCAAGGGGTCCTGCCTGAAGGGATCCTGTCCTGGGGGTGAAACATTCTGTGTGGATTTTGTCCCAGTGGTGACACATCCCAGTGGGGGATATCCTGTCCTGGGGGATGGTGGTTCTGGGCAGGGTCCCTGGACACATTCCCTGAGCAAGTCCCTGTCCAGGGCAGGGCACATCCTGGAGACCCCTGTCCCGGGCAGTGGGCCCTGTCATCCCCCTCTGTCCTCAGTGGGGCACTGTGACCTCTGTGACCTCTGGGGTGCCCCAACTCGGGGTGTCACCCACCCACTCTACACCCCCTCATTGGCTGCCCCTGCCCATCTGGGAGCCTCAATCCCCATTTGGGAACCCTCACAGGTGCAGCACCTCGGCCCCATTGCACAGCCCACCAAGATCATTCTGTGGGTGAAAAACCCCAGCAGGGCTGACTGGGGGGAACAGACATGGGCTGGTGTCAGTCAGGGAGGGCACAGACACCCCAAAAACACTCAAAACTAAACCCAACACCCAAAACGCCTGCAGGGCCTCAGTGCTGACAACCAGGAGATGGATGAGTCCCTCCCTATGAAACACTTGTGAAGCTCTTGGGGGGCTTCCCCCACTCTCTCCTGCTCCCCACAATCCCCCACAGGGTTTCTGTCCTGAGGCTTAGGGACATTTCAGGTTTTTGGGTTTTGGAGAAATGTTGTTCCAGACTTCTCCATTCTCGCTCCTCCCCTGCAGGATCTGAGCCAGCAAGAGCAGCTGGGGAATGGAGCCCCAGGCTGCAAGGAGCTCCCAAACTCCTGCTCCTTGAATCCAGTGGCCATCCAAGTGTGGGCCCAGCCATGGCCCAGCCCCAGTGCCCAGGGATGGGCATTGGCCAGCCCTGCTCTGGCCAGCCCCAGGTGGCAGCCAGGACCTGAGGCTCCCCCACCCCCTTGGCTTTGATTCTCGCAGCTTTCGAGCTGCTGCAAAGGTGACAATTCTTTCTGTGGCCAAAAAAGGCCTGGCTATGGTTTGCTCAGCCCTGCAAGAAGCACAAAAGCCAGTGTGAGCCCAAGCAGTGGCTCTGTGAGGCCCATTGATGGTTTTCAGAGCAGGGCTGGCTGGAAACCCCCCCTGCAGGGGCAGCTGTGAGGGAACCAGTCCAGAAATGCAGCAATTGGTCATTTGGTGCCTGTCCCCAGGGCACTGAGAGAGCCCCAGAACTGCTGCAAACCCCACAAGGATCTGCTCAACAACCTGACCGGGACCCTCTTCCTTCCTGTCTCAAACCTTCAACCCTTTGGAATCTCCTGGGGAGAATGTTTGGGCTGCCAGACAAGAGAGAAAAGTGTGGAAAAAAGGAGCAGGGGGTCTGCCCTTGGGCGTGGTGGGTCTGTGGGGAATTACCCTGTCTGCATTTCTGGTGTCCCCAAAGCTGCTCCATCTCTGCTCTCCTCACTTGCACAGGGCATGGGGAATAGCCAGGACTCTTCTCCACCCCTGCCCCTGCACCCTGGGACTCCCCAGTGCGGCCCCAGTAAGAGCCTGAAATGAGGGATGAGGAACTCCAGTCGGGCTCTTTAAAATGCTGGTTATTGTATCCAAATGATGCAACAATTCCTGGGTCGTGGATGACAAGAGCCCAGCCCACGGCCTTTACATTCCCAGCTGTGGGTTCATCTGAAAGCTTCTGCTACTTCAGGTTGCAATGCATTATATACTTTTCATTACAGAGCATCTTAAAACATGACAATCAATACCTTTACTATTACTTACAGCCTATCATAACTACTCACATTACCATATTCATGTTACTATTCTCCAAGCACAAAAAAGTTAGTATGTTACAGGTTATGCTACAAGTTGTTTTTCAGTTTTCTTGCAGTGTAAAATTCTGAGATCATACCTCTACTTCCAACATGGCATTTTTTTTTGTCTGTGAAAATCTTTCTGCTTCGTAAAAACATCTTTTATTTGAGGTGGATTTATCCTGTGGTCTAAGTCATAAAAGCCCCTTCCCACTGACTCTTTGCATTCTTAGTTACCCAGTCAGACTGGCTCAGCAATTCTTTTCTTCTGCATCAAAACTTGCTATCATTTCTATACGTTCTTCAGACTCTACGTTCAAAGATCTTCCTGTTATACATACATATCTGTGAGATCTTCCTGTCAAATCCTTTTCCTTCCCAGAGCAGTCCCTGTCCCTCCATCCCGGCCCCTCGCACCCGGTGCCCCCCATCCCCTCCGGCCGCGCCCCCGACAGCGCCGGCCCCGGCAGAGGCTCCGGAGCTGCTGGAGGATGAGACATTCCCCGGGCAGCGCCGGCTGAGCCGGGCCCGGCTCTCTCACACCGTCCCTGCCAGCAGCACTCGGGCTCCAACACCCTGGGCTGATCCTTCGGGATGCCCCGTGCGCTCCGGAGCGCTGCCCTTTGTCAGGAACAAGCCCAGGAACACCCGAATCATCCCCAATGCTCTGGGACCTCCTCTGAGGCTGTGCCTGAGCCCTGAGTGGCTTTGGAGCCTGATGGGTGTCACTGCTCTGTCCCAAAATCTCAGGGGAGCAGCAATGGCAAGGGGTGCCCCACCATCCCCCAGCCCTGTGGGCCTCACCTGGGCACCCTGTGGAGTTCCTGGTGCTCCTGCTCCATCTGCATGGCCAAGTGCTGTTCCCGTGAGGCACCTGCTCCAGCCGCTCCCGCCTCAGCAGCTGCTCCAGCTCAGCCTTCCTGGCCAGACAGTGTGAAGCACTGGCCACAGGCACAGGCACTGAACCATGCCCAGCACCAGGAAAAGCTTCAGGAAACCTTCCTGGCAGCCAAACCAGCTCCTTGTGGGCAGAGCTGGGGGCACCTAAGCCCCAAAATATTTTCAGTACAGCCACAGCTGCCCAAAATCCCCAGGAGAGGCAGCAGAGACATATGTTTGTGCAGAGGCATGGTTTAGCAGCAGGGCTGAACTTCAAGAACCCAGGCCCTAATTACAGCAGGTCATTAAGGGTCTGCTCCTCCTCCCTCTCCTCCTCTTCATCCTCTTTCTCCTCCTCCTCCCCCTGTGGCTGCTGTGTCAGGACCAGCAGTGGCCCAGGAAAGCAGCAGCTCCAAACGTGCTCTGGAGCCCCTGAGGAGCCCTGGCAGTGTCAGCAAGGAGCACCTGCTTTCCTCAACATGCCAGGGGAATTCAACATTCCCAGAGGTGCTGTGCCAGGGCTGAAGGAGGAAAAGGCAGGGAGAGGCTGAGGGTTTTCAGGAATTGTGGTGGAAAGGCACGAGAGGTGCTGCTGTGGGCCTGAGACCTGCCTGGGGTTGGATGGTGCCTTCCTTGCGTTCCCATCAGGGAGAGCGGTGGCGGGTGTTGTGCAGGGTGTGTGCCTGGGCCGGGACACTGCTCCGCTGCCACAGGGCACCAGGATCCAAGCTGCTGCCTTCGTCTCTTCTGCCTGGGCGCTGCCGGTGCTGGTGCCGGAACCGATTGGTGCAAAGCGTGATTTTGCCAAAGGAGCGATTTGGGCTCGTCCCTCCCGCCCGAGGCCGCCATGGCCCCTGAGGGGTTGGAGCTGGCACCGGGGCGCCCCCTGCTGGGCGGGAGTGGTCCCTGCAGCGCCCCCTGCTGGCCGGGAGTGCTCCCTGCAGCGCCCCCTGCTGGCCGTGGCCATAATTTCACCAAACATGAAGAAACAGCCCTGAGCTGGTTGGAAATTTCTGTTCTTGTGTTGTTTTCTTCTGTTCTGCTCTTTTTTATAAATTTTCTAGTAATGAACTCTTACTCCTTTTCTTGCACTTTTGCCTGAAAGCCCCATAATTTTCATAGTTATAACAATTGGGGGAGGATGGTCCACTTTCTATTCCAGGAATGTTCCTGCTATCCTTGGCAGACATTTCTATTTTAAGCCATTTCTAATTCCTGTTTTCCAGCATGGATAGGGAAAACACACCAAAAGAAGACAGGGTCAGACACTTGGACTCATGCTTTGACTTTTAATACATCTGGTCACAAAGGGCCCTCTGCCATGGTCGAACTTCTGGTGACTCAGCCACTCAGGAGCTGGGTTTGGCAGAGTGTAACATTGTCCCCAGTGTGCCATGGCTGAAAGACAGACTGACACATGAGGCCCTGTGTCACCAAAAGCAAGGCCTGACCTAGCCCTGTCACACACAGGTCTTCCAAAATGTCTTGAGACATCCAACTTCTCATGTCAATGACATCTCACTTTGTGCCACGGTCTTATCCTGACTGCACAGGAAAAGGGGGAGGCTGCAAAACCCCCCCAGGACATTTGTAATATCATCGTGTTGGGAACATGGCACAGGAGGGGTTTGAGACAAGGGACAAGGGAATCCTGAGCACTGGTTTGTGTTGACAGCCCAAAATTGGAGAATCCCATTCCTAAAGTCCAACAGAACTGAACAAAGAAACACCAGCTCCACCAGTTGAACCAAAAAGCTGCATTCTGGTGCCAACAAGAGGGAAACAAGTCCTATATTCCCCTGTCACTGGGAGGAGAGATGAGGAGCCGTGGATTTACTGGGAGTGCTGAGAGGAGCATTGCAGAGGCACTGGGAGTACAGGGCCACTGAGAGAGAGCATGGGAACCACCAGAATGTACTGGGAGGAATGAAGAGGCACTGGGAGGGGAAATAGGGAGCCCTTGGTTGGTACTGGGAGCGCAATGGGGAGGGAATGGGGAAGAGTTTAAGGGTTCTGGGACTACTAGGATGTGGAATGGGGAGCCATTGCTTGTAGTGGGAGGGAAGTGGCTAAGCCCTTGGGGGTTCAAGGGGCATGGGGGGCTCTGGGTGCCCTGTGCAGGCTCTCATGTGAGCTCCCCTTTTGTGCCCATCTACCCCTGTTTGTTTGGCACCCATGGGAGCAGTGGGTGGCCACATAAGTGTGGCTGCCCATTGGTGGGGTCACCCAGTACCCCCAGTGCTCCCAGTGCCCAGCCATGCCCCGAGTGTCACAGCACAATCCCATAGATGTCCCCACATTCCTGTGGTCGCCCATGGGTTGCTGGCAGTTCTGCGTAGGTCACCTGGGGATCCTGGAATGTGGTGGCACGGGGGGACACTGCGAGAGACACTGGCTGTGACATCCGGGTGGGGAGACACTCATGGGTGACGTGTCCCTCTGTGTGTGTCCCAGCCCAGACTCACCCCCCGTCTGCTTGGTGCTCACGACGTGGGTGTACAGCACCTCTCCCTCCTCTGGGAGGGCCGGGGGCTGCGGGGGGATCCTGAGAGAATAAAGGGGATGTGTGGGAGGGAATGGGAAGTCTGGGGGGTTGGGGTCAAAGGCCAGAGTGTGGTTTGAGCCCCTCACTCACCTTTCCTGCTGCTTCCTGGCACCTGCAAAGAAAAGAGGGGAGGGGTAACTGTAGGGTCCACAGGGCCCTGACCACTCAGGAATCTTGAAACCCCACTGCACCCTCAATTTCCCCCAGGACCCCTGAGCACTCCTGGTGTCCCCCTGAACCCCTGTAGTGCCACAGTTCTCTGGACCACCCAAGCCCCCCAGAAGCTCAAGCCTGGCAGGGAGAGGGACCATTCAAATTCCTCCAGGATCACTGAAAGGATTCCCCAAATCCATGCAAGGCCTCCAACACCACCCCAAATACTTCCTGATGCTGAGCAAAGGACCTGAGCACTCAGAAGAGTCCAAATGAAGGGCTATGGCTGCTGCCCCATAAACCCAAAATTTCTGCAGTCCCACAGCTCCCCCGGCCTCCATTGTCCCCATTGTCACCCACGCATGTTTTTCCACCGGTGCCAACCCAGAGCTCCACCCACGAGCAAGACCAGGAAGAGGAAGGACCCGCCAAGGCTTGCAGCCACTTCTGGGGACAGAAGGGACACATCAGGGTCACCTATCACTGCAGGACTCCTGCAATCCCAATGACCCCGTGTGACCCCACCTGTGTTCCAGTGGTGTCCAGTGGTTCCCTGTGGTGTCACCTCCAGGGCCAGCTCTGGGCTGAGTGCCCGGAACACGCGGTGCCTGTCCTGTCCCAGCTGGTTGGTGGCCACGCACTGGTAGGTGCCCAAATGTCCCACATCGATGGCCCCAAGCTCCAGGAGGGGACCCCGGGCCACTTTGTGCCCATTGTGCAGCCAGGTGAAGGTGACAGGGGCTGAGCCCACCTGCACCGAGCAGCGCAGGGTCACGGGGTCACCTGGGCACACCTGGAGTGCCGGGGGACTGGGAGTGATGGTGGCATTGGCCACGGGCACTGTGGGGACGCAGACAGGGCTGAGGCCAGGGGGGAGGGGCTGCTACCTGTTGTGGGTGGACAGGGGAGTCTGCATGGTGGCACCTGGAGACAGAGGGACTCCTTCACCCAGGACAGTGACCCCACGTTACTGGGAGTCATTTTGTGGTGTGGGATGCAGCCGTGATATGGATGAGGGATGGAGGATGAGAATGGGGTGAGGGTAAGGCAAGGGTGGGTTGAGGGATGCTGTGTCCAAGGGTGGGGATGGTTGTCACCTGGTGGGGGTCATGGAATGGTGTGGGTGGGATGTGATGGATGCCATGAGGCACATCAACGGGGGCATCACCCCAATGCCAAGGGTCTCAGTGCTGTGGGAGGGTCACACTCAGTCAGGTGAATGTGACCTGATGTGCAGTGGGGGATGTGACAGTTGGGTTAGGGATGCATGGCTTGGATGTCCAGGGTGGGGAGACCTGGAGCCAGATGGTCCCAGTTGCCTTGGTCTGTGACACCCAGTGGTGAGGGCTGTGAGCTGGGCTGGGCTGGGGATGGTGTGAGGGGGTGAGGTGGAATGGGAATATGTGGAATCGGGGATAATGTGGTTGGAGTCACCCTCACCCCGAGGGTCCCACTCACCTAGGAGAGTGACATGCAAAGTGGGGCTCTGGGCCACACTGTCACCATCACATGTGCCCATCCCCACACTCACTGGGCACCGAGACGCCGAGCCGGGCGCTGCTCTTCCACACGGCCCCTCCGTTGGAGCGCACCTCGCAGCTGTAATTCCCCGAGTGGGAGATCCCCACGGCGGGCACCAGGAGCTGTGGGGACCCCTGCGGGCCCCCCACCAACTGCCTGTCCCGGTAGAAGCGGTACAGGAGGGGGGCTGGGGGCCACAGGTGGCTGGGGGTGCTGAGGCAACTGAGATTGAGTGGGGACCCCTCGACGAGCTCGGGGGGACCCTCCAGCATTAGCACCGGGAAGAGCTCTGGGAAGGAGAGGGTGGTGGTGAATTTGTTACCCCTAGTCCCTGGGGAGGGGCTTTGGGGGTCTTGGGGGGGCAGCTGTGGGGCACTCACCGTGCACTGTCACTGGCACCTTCGCCGACTCCTCCCACCCCCACCCCCAGTATTCCACCCAGCCCCTGCAGTGGTAGCGGCCACTGTGGTGCAGCTGCAGAGGGGACAGGGACAGTGTAGTGCCATCGTGGAGGCTCCCCAGTTTCTTGCCATTGCGGTAGAAGGATACCGAGGTGACTGAATTGTTACGCCAGCCCCAGCAGCGCAGTGTCACCATGTCCCCCTCCAGCAACGTCCGCGCTGGCACCTGCAGCACCAGCCAGTCTGGGGGACAGGAGGGATCTGTCACAGCCGATGTCACCAGGATCCCCCATTGGGTCACACCAGGGGTCCCCAATTCCAGCACGGAGGTCCCCACGCACTGGGATGCTCTGTGATGTCTCCAGAACAGGGGACAGGCTCTGGTCACACCAGGGGGTGACACATGGAGCTGAGTCCAGCCTGAGCCTGCGGGGTCCCTGTTATGTGCCAAACCACCCTCACCATTTAACATCCTCACAGAGGTGCTGAGCCCACTTCTGGGTCTGTAACATGTGTAGGTGCCACTCCCAGTGACAGTGAAGCTGTCGGGTCCCTCCTGCCACCAGCGCTGCTTGTCCTTGTACCAGGTGGTGGCACCGGCAGTTCCTGAGCCTTGGCAGGTCAGTGTCACCCGGTCCCACAGCACCGCCGGTGTCCAGGGGGGATCCACCAAGAGCTGGGTGCTCTGGGCACCTGTGGGTGACAGGGGACACCAGCCTGCCAGGGCCACCACGGGGCAGGAGACAGCAGGGCAGGGACATGGCATCCCCTGAGGACTCACCAGTGAGGCCGAGGGTCTGGACTGTAAGGGAGAAGGGACAGGACTGGGTGGGGGTGGCCCTGCAGGGACAGAAGTATCTGGGGGACCTGGTGTGGCGTCTGTCCCCAAACTGTCCCCACGGGAGCACTGGTGTAGCACAGAGGTTCTGAGGACAAGAACACCTCACTCACCCTGGGCTGAGGCAGGACATAGGGACACTGTGGACACCCCTTGTGCTGTCCCCATGGCCACATCCCCATGGCTCTGTGCCCATGATCCCATTCCCATGGCACCTTTCCCCATGGCCCATCTGCATGGGATGTGGCCCTTGTCCCTGTCCCTGCATCTCTGTCTCTCTGTCCCTGTCCCCACAGCTGCCCTAGCCCCAAGGTACCTTTGGCCACATCCTTGTCTCCACATCTCTATCCCCCTGTTCCTGACGCCACATCCTAATTCCCCTGTCTCTCCACAATCACCCCATGGCTCTGATCACACTCATGTCCATGCCCGTGCCCTTCCTCTTCTGGCCTTGGGGATCTCAGGGGACCCCACAGCCCCCCTGTGCCCCCTCCCCACCACTCTCTGCCTCACCAGGGCCCATCCCCAGGGCGTCAGGCCCATGCCCGGGGCACTCACCCCACAGGAGCAGCGCCACCTTCCCGGCCATCCCGGTGTCCCCGGCCATGGGCACTGGCTGTCACTCGCTGCTGGGGCCACCCGTCCCCTGGCTGGCGGCTCTTGGGATGAAGGGACAGGAAGCGAGGTCACATCTCGTCCTCATGTGTAGGTGGCCCTTGGTGGGGGCAGGGTGTGGAGAGGATGGGGGCAGGGTGGGGACATTGTGGTACATGGGGGTGATGGTGGCACATGGTGGGGACAGGATGTTGCCAGAATTTGCAGGCTGAGGCGGGGCAAGGAGCCAGGGATGGGTGTCCAGGGGACTGGGGTGCCAGGGCTGGGGGTCCAACGTGTTGGGTGGATTCAGACTGAGGGATGAGAGCCCCAGAACCACGTGGCATCCACGGATTTTTTTCGTGGGTTGGATTCCAGGAATGGGGTTCCATGGGTGTGGGGGTCCTGGGTGAATAATGGTCCCCAAGGGAATAGGGGTCCAAGGGTCTGGAACTACCAGGATGAGGGTCCTTGGGTAAGGAGATCAGTCCTTGGATGTGGGTCACAGGGAAGAGGGGACAGAAGGAATGGGGGTCCCCATAGTTGGCTTCCCAGGGGAATGGGGAGTGCCAGGGATGGGCAGTGGCTTGTCAGTCCTGTGGGTCAGAGCTTCTTCCCTTGGTGCTCAGATTTTGGGGTGACTCAGGATCTCACATTGTCCCCCTTAGGTGCTCCTTTCCTGGGGAAGCATCACTTGGGGGTCCTGGGTAATTCTGCTTCTCTGCCCTCCCCCGTCCTTGACTTTTTCCTCTCTTTATTCCTGTTTTACTCGTTTTCCTTACTTTTGTGCCATGCCCCCTCACTCCCAGTTCCTGATTCAAAAATCCTGGGGAGCACCTTGGCAAGGAACAGCATGAGGGAACCCCAGAGAGGGAGAAAAGAGGGTGGGGGGGTCTGCAGGGTGGGGTGGGGAGGCTGTGGGGGATGTGGGTGTTTGGCTGTGCTCCCCCAACACTTTCACTTTCTCTCTCCTGCAGCAGAAGGAAGAGGCTGTTTGTGCTGAGAGTCACACGGGGTGAGTTCTGCCCTGGGGGCACATCCAGGGGGTGCTGCCTGAGGGAATCCTGTTCTGGGGGTGACACGTTCTGGGTGGATTTTGTCCCAGTGGTGACATATCCCAGTGGGGGAGATCCTGTCCTGGGGGATGGGCAGGGTCCCTGGACACATTCTCTGAGAAAGTCCCTGTCCAGGGCAGGGCACATCCTGGAGACCCCTGTCCCGGGCAGGGGGCCCTGCCAACCCCCTCTGTCCTCAGTGGGGCACTGTGACCTCTGTGACCTCTGGGGTGCCCCAACTCGGGGTGTGACCCACCCACCCTACACCCCCTCATTGGCTGCCCCCGCCCATCCGAGAGCCTCAATCCCCATTTGGGAACCCTCACAGGTGCAGCACCTCGGCCCCATTGCACAGCCCACCAAGATCATTCTGTGGGTGAAAATCCCCAGCAGGGCTGACTGGGGGGAACAGACATGGGCTGGTGTCAGTCAGAGAGGGCACAGACATCCCAAAAACACCCAAAACACAACCCCACACTTAAAAACCCTGCAGGGCCTCAGTGCTGGCAACCAGGAGATGGATGAGACCCTCCGCATGAAAACCTTGTGAAGCTCTTGGGGGGCTTCCCCCTCCCTGTGCTGCTCGAAATCAATTGCACACAAGGTTTCTGTCCTCAGATGTGGGAACACTTTGGGTTTATTTCATTTGTAGAGAAATCCTGTTCCAGATTTCCCAATTTTACTCCTCCCCTGCAGGATCTGAGCCAGCAAGAGCAGCTGGGGAATGGAGCCCCAGGCAGGAGGGAGTTCCCAAACTCCTACTCCTTGAAGCCAGTGGCCATCCAAGTGTGGGGCCAGCCATGGCCCAGCCCCAGTGCCCAGGGATGGACATTGGCCAGCCCTGCTCTGGCCAGCCCCAGGTGGCAGCCAGGACCTGAGGCTCCCCCGCCCCCTTGGCTTTGATTCTCGCAGCTTTCGAGCTGCTGCAAAGGTGAGAATTCTTTCTGTGGCCAAAAAAGGCCTGGCTATGGTTTTCTCAGCCCTGCAAGAAGCACAAAAGCCAGTGTGAGCACAAGCAGTGGCTCTGTGAGGGCCTTTGATGGTTTTCAGAGCAGGGCTGACTGGAAACCCCCCTGCAGGGGCAGCTGTGAGGGAACCAGTCCAGAAATGCAGCAATTGGTCATTTGGTGCCTGTCTCCAAGGCATTGAGAGAGCCCCAGAACTGCTGCAAATCCCGCAAGGATCTGCTCAACAACCTGACCAGGACCCTCCTCATTGAACAAAACCTGCAGCCCTCTGGAATGTTCTAGATAGAATGTTTGGGTTCTGGATATGGACACCAGAAAAGAGAGAAAAAAGTGTGGAAATAAGGAGCAGGGGCTCCACATGTGGCTCTGTGGCACAGGGGTGTCCCAGCAGGAGCAGGTAGTGCCCAGGCAGGGGAATTCAGGACAGGGTACAGTGGATTTACCAGGGAATCAGTGCCTGAGGGACACACAGGCATTTCCACAGATTGCTGTGCCCTGCTCCAAGATGGACAGAGTTTCTGCCCTTTAGGGAGCAGAATCCATGAGAAGTAATTCAAGTTTCAGCTTGGGAATGTGAAAAATGGGAAGAGTTCCTAACTATGTCTCAATGAAACCTTCCTTATGGGAAGGGCTGGGTTGCTGCCCAAGAGGAAGGGAACAATCCCATGGGTGATGAATAAATCCTTCCGATGGGGTTCTGTTCCTGTTCCTGGTCCCGCTCCTGTCCCTGTGGGACTACTGCTTTCCCCAGTCCCTCCATTCCTGTCCCTGCTATCATCCCCGATCCCATTCCCACTCCCACTCCTGTCCCTGCTGTCATCCCTGATCCTGTTCCCACTACACCTGGCATGGGGGATGCACTGCCCTTGGCTCCGGCACTGCTTTGGGATCCTGGGCACAGCAGGTGGTTTACAGGAATAAAAATTTCTGGGGACATTCCCCTGAGGAAGTTTTACAGTGGTTAGAGTTGTATGTTTTTTATAAATATTCCTGGTTGTCTGTAATGTTAATTGTTAATGTTAAGTTTTTGGCCTCACTGTTTTTGGCCCCCAACTGTCTTACCCCATATCCCCTTCCCATTTTGGTTGGGTTAATGCCCTCGCTGCCTCCCTAAAATGGAGCCTATGACAGAGGAAGAGGAGTGATGTCAGTGGAGTACATGCAAATGAAGAAAGACTCAGAGAATCAGAGCTGAAACTCCTAAAATAACAAGCCCAAATAACATCTAGGACTGAAAATAGTGTTCCCCAATCGGGAAAATAACGGAGAAGGCAAAGTCACCATCGGGAGCTGCTCTCTCCTGTCACTGTAACCTCAACAGCATCCTACCACCATGACCTCCCCTTAACACAACGAGCCACTTTAGTCTTCCTAGGGCCCTGTGAGGATGAAAGACCCAGCTCTGCCTGTGAGCCTTTCAAGACACAGCTGCGCTATTCCTGCTCCTCCATGGTGCCCTTTGGGAACAGCAACAGTGCGCACAGCCCTTGGGATTCCCCACCAAGAGCTGACCCCAAATAAAGGCCTTATAGAGCAGCAGGTCACCCAGCTCGTTTATTTCACCATGGGTGTTTTAGACACTCAGGGAGATTCCACATTCTGTGTTATCCACAAGCAAACACTACTGTGGGATGCACTAATGGGCTCCTAATGGAACCAAAATATCTCTTTTCTTTGTGATTTGTTTGTGTTTGTATTGTAAGTGATTTGTTGGGAGAGCAACGATTTAAAGACTTCTATAAACCAGACCATTTTATGCCTTGTCAGATTGAATTTTGCTGAGTTCATTTTTGAGTGGGAAAAAATGCTGAGGGAAAAGGATTTTCCTTTATTCTATGGATGTATAATTTTGTCTCAACCATTTGGGAAGTAGGGAATTCAGGCAAATCTACCTGGGATTTCCCATTACCAGGCAAGGTCGTAACAGGCATCCCCTTAAGTTTGGACACCTCAGAGGTGCCAGGACCCTACTAAGAACAGTGGGAATGCTCAGGGCCCCCCAGGACACAGGTACCAAATCTGGGAAAGGAATCCCCATGGATGTGGCACCCCTAGGACAAGGAGGCCCCTGGGAAAAGAGCCAGGAATCACCAGCCCAGAGGAGCCTTTTTTCCTTAGCACAGGACCCTCTGCATATGCCCCCCAGGACAGAATCCGCATCCAGGCCTCAACATTAACTGCCTCTTCTTTCTGCTGCAAGAAAGAGAAAGTGAAAATCTTGGGGGTGTAAAGCCAGAGAGACAGAGAGCCCCATCCCCCACAGCACCCCAACCACTCCCCAGCCACATTTTCCCCTTTGTGGGTTCCCCACCTGTTACCCGCTCAGGTGTTCCCTGGGACGGCTGAACAAGGAAATAGTGGGATAGGAAAAAGCCCAGGGGTGTGTAGGGCAGAGAGCCAGAACCTCCCAAGAAAAGCCTGGAGTGCCCCTCTGGCCATGAGCACAATGTAAGGGCTGTGCTGGGATCTGAGCCAGCCCAAAATGTGAGAGACCCCGTGGAGGAGCTGTGACCCCTGTGCCCACCCAGCCACTGCCCATCCCTGGTACACCCATTCCCTTTGGAATCCACATCTGGAACTCCCATTCCCTTGGTAACACAACCCTGGCACCCCAATTCCCTTGGTCTCTCCTCCCTGGGGACCCTCCCCCATGCACTCCCATTGCCCAGCACCACCATGGCCTTGATCCCATCCCATGGGCTGCTTCTTCCCTGAGACCCCCATTCCCGAGGGTCCCTTTTTCCCCCTGCACCCCCAACCCTGGGACCCACATGCCATGACACCCATCCTTGGCTCTCTGCAACACCTCAACCTCCAAATTCTGACAACATCCTGTCCTCATCATGTTCCACCATCACCCCCCATGTCCCACAATGTCCCCACTCTGCCCCCATCCTGTCCCCACCCTGCCCCCACCAAGGGCCACCTACACATGAGGACAAGACGTGCCCTCGCTTCCTGTCCCTTCATCCCAAGAGGCGCCAGCCAGGGGACAGGTGGCCCCAGCAGCGAGTGACAGCCAGTGCCCATGGCCGGGGACACTGGGATGGCCGGGAAGGTGGCGCTGCTCCTGTGGGGTGAGTGCCCCGGGCACGGGCCTGACGCCCTGGGGATGGGCCCTGGTGAGACAGAGAGTGGTGGGGAAGGGGCACAGGGGGGCTGTGGGGTCCCCTGAGATCCCCAAGGGCAGCAGAGCCAGGGCATGGGCATGGAGCCCAGTGTGACCAGAGTGGTGGGGTGGCTGTGGGGACAGGAACAGGGGAACTGGGATGGAAAAAGGGGGACAGAGATGTGGGGACAAAGATCTGGCCAAAGGAACCTTGGGGCTGGGGCAGCTATGGTGACAGGGACAGGGAGACAGGGATGCAGGGGCAGGGACAAGGGCCACATCCCATATAGATGGGCCATGGGGGCAGGTGCCATGAGAATGGGATCACAGACACACGATCATGAGGATGTGGCCATGGGGACAGGTGCTGAAGAGCTGGGGGAGGTGACTTGTCCTCCTGTGGACATCGAGTGTCCACAATGTGCCCATATCCTGCCTCAGCCCACAGTCACTTAAGTGTTCCTGTCCTCAAAACCTCTGTGCTACACCAGTGCTCCCGTGGGGACAGTTTGGGGACAGACAGGACACCAGGTCCCCCAGGTGCTGCTGTCCCTGCAGGGCCACCACCATCCAGCCCTGTCCCTTCTCTCTTCCAGCCCAGACCCTTGGCCTCGCTGGTGAGTCCTCAGGGGATGCCATGTCCCTGCCCCGCTCTCCCCAGCCCTGTGGTGGCCCTGGCAGGTTGGTGTCCCCTGTCACCCACAGGTGCCCAGAGCACCCAGCTCCTGGTGCAGCCCCCTGGATGCCAGTGGTGCTGTGGGACTGAGTGACACTGACGTGCCAGGGCTCGGGGACCGCTGGTGCCACCACCTGGTACAAGGACGGGCGGCCCTGGGGGTAGGAGGGACCCGACAACTTCACTGTCACCAAGAGTGGCACCTACACGTTACAGACCCAGCAGTGGGCTCAGCCCACCTGTGATGGTGTCAAAAGGTGAGGGGGGATCTGAAATGCTCAGGGTGGTTTCCTGATAAGTCTGGGTGGCCTCATACCCCTCATGTGGCCAGAGCTTGTCCCCTCCACACAGAAACATCCCAGTGCATCCCAGTACACCCCAGTATGGTGGGACCCTCGTGGTGACAGCTGTGCCATTGGCTGGTCCTGGTGTCCCTGGGACCCTCGTGCACAGTGGACACTCCAGTAAGATGTCCCCGGTGCCATGGGCACCCACTCTGGACCTGTCTCTGGCTCCTCAGTGTGACGGGACCCTCCTGTCCCACAGACTGGCTGGTGCTGCAGGTGCCAGCACGGGCACTGCTGGAGGGGGACACGGTGACACTGCGATGCCGGGGCCGGCAGAACAACCCTGTCACCCGGGTGCAATTTTTCCAGGACGACAAGGATCTCAGGGCGTCCCTCAGGGACACAGAGCTGTCCCTGGCCGCCCTGGAGTCACAAAAGAGCGGCAGCTACCGCTGCGGGGGATGGGTGGCATCAGGAACATCACTTTCAGCAGCAGTGACAGTGCACGGTGAGCACCCCCACAGATGGAACCCCAATATCCTGACACCCCCAAAGCCACTTATCAGTGGACTCAGAGTGACAGTCCCCACCCCCATCTCATTCCCAGAGCTCAAGCCTGTCTTGGTGCTGGAGGGTCCCCCTGAGTTCCCCGAGGGGTCTCCCCTCAATCTCCGCTGCCTCAGCACCCCAAGCCCCCTGCAGCCCCCAGCCCCCCTCCGGTACTGCTTCTACCGGGATGGGCAGTTGCTGGGGGGCCCGCAGGGGTCCCCACAGCTTCTGGTGCCCGCCGTGGGGGTCTCCCACTCGGGGAATTACAGCTGCGAGGTGCGCTCCGAGGGGGGAGCTGTGTGGAAGAGCAGCGCCCGGCTCGGTGTCACGGTGCGCAGTGAGTGCGGGGATGGGCACGGGGAGCCCCCACAGCCCTCACAGCTCTCCCATCCCTGCTCAACCCTCTGTGTGCCACCCTGCCTTCCCAGCTTTCTCCCTGGGTCCCTGCATTGCTTTCCCTGTTGTCTTCATCTATTGCTGGGGTGTCTCCATTATCCACAGGTCCCACCATCCTTTTCTGGGTACCCATAATCTTCTCTTCAACCTTTTCCATGTGACCCCACCAGGTCTCCAAACCACCTTCTTCCTCACTGGGATGCCCCCAAATCCTCTCTGATCCTCCCCCTCCCTGATTCCCTCACCGCTCCCTGGTGTCCCCCACACCTCCCAAGTCCCAATCCCTACTGTGTCCTCTCGCAGGGGTTCCGCTCTCGGGGGTGTCCCTGTCTGTGCAGCCCCCCAGGGGACAGGTTGCTCTTGGGGACCGTCTGGTGCTGAGCTGCACGGTGGCCATGGGGACGGTTCCCCTGTCCTTCTCCTGGCACTAGGGGGGGCTCAGGGACACGGCTGAGCACTGGCCCCTGCCTGGAGTTTCAGCATGTTGGGTACAATGACAGTGGCCACTACCTGTGCCGGGTCAGCGACGGGGACAATGTGGTTGAGAGGCCCACACTGAACGTCACAGTCCTGGGTGAGTGGGACCCTTGGGCTGGGGGTGACCCTATCGACAGCATCCCAAATTCCACACATTCCCATTCCACCTCATCCCCCTCTCATCAGTCCCAGCCCAGCCCAGCTCACAACCCTCACCACTGGGTGTCGCAGACCAGAGCAACTGGGACTGTCTGACTCCAGGTATTCCCATCCAGGACATCCAAGCTGTGCATCCCTAACCCAACAGTCACATCCCCCACTGCACATCAGGTTACATTCACCCGACTGAGCGTGACCCTCCCAGGGCACTGAGACCCCTGGCACTGGGTTGATGCCCCCACTGATGTGCCTCAAGGCACCCATCACATCCTACCCACGCCATTCCATGCCCCCCACCACGTGATGGCTATCCCCATCCTTGGACACAGCATCCCTCATCCCACCCTCACCTCACCCTCATCCCATCCTCATTCCCCACCCCTCATCCATCACATGCCATCATACCACACCACATGATGACCCCCAGCACCACGTGGACATTGTCCTGGGTGAAGGAGCCCCTCTGTCTCCAGATGCCACCATGCAGACTCCCTCATCCCCCACGACAGCTTGCCAGCCCCTCCTTCCGTCTTCAGCCCTTTCTCTGTCCCCACAGTGCCTGTGACACCACAGGGACGCTGGAACAGAGGTGAGGTCAAATGGGGTCACTGGGATTGCAGGGACTCTGCAGTGACAGGTGACCCTGATGTGTCCGGATCCGGGTAAACCTTGTGTCCGGCCGCCCTCCCGGAGCGAGGCAGACCCGTTGTCCCCGCGACCGGCCGCCACGGCAGCGCCCACTTCGGCGGGCCGCCGGCCATGGAGCCGGGTCGACCAGGTGTCCATCGCCCTCCCCAAGGCCAGGCAGAACCTTTGCCCCCGCTACCGACCGCCTCGGGGACTACCTTCCCAGCGGCCCGCCGACCCCGGAGCCGGGTAGACCCGGTGTCCGCCGCCATTTCCGGAGGGAGGCACACCTGTTTCCCCCATACCGGCCACCTCGACTCGGTGGCTCCCTCCCCGGCGGCCCGCCGGCCCAGGAGCCGTGTAGACCCGGTGTCCGCCGCCCTCCCCGGAGCAAGGCAGACACATTGCCCCCGCAACCGGCCGCCTAAAGGGCGCCCTCCTCGGCAGCCCTCCGACCCCGGAGCCGGGTAGACCCTGTGTCCGCCGCCCTCCTCAGAGCAAGGCAGACCCGTTGCCCCTGCGACCGGCCGACTCGGCGGCGCCCTCCTTGGCGGCTTGTCGGCCGCGGAGCCGGGTCGAACCAAGGTTTGCCGCCCTCCCCGGAGCGACGCAGACCCGTTCCTCCCACGACCGGCCGCCTCGACTCGGCGGCGCCATTCCCGCCGCAATAAGACTAAGTGCGAGGTAGACCTGTTGTCCCGGAGTGAGGTAGACCTGGTGTCCTCCGCCGGTCCCGGACCGAGGTAGACCTCTTGCCCCCCGTGACCGGCCGATTACGCATGCCCTCCCCGGCAGCTTGCCGGCCCGGCAGCCGGGTAGACCGGGTGTCGGCCGCCCTACCCGGAGCAAGGGAGACCCGTTGCCGCCGCGACTGGCCGCCTAGACTCGGCGGCGCCCTCTCTGGCGGCCCGTCGGCCCCAGAGCCGGGCCGACCCGGTGTCCACCGCTCTCCCCGGAGCGAGGCAGACTCGTTGTCACCCCGACCGACCGCCTCGGCGGCGCCCACTCAGGTGGGCCGCCAACCCCGGAGCCAAGTCGACCCGCTGTCCATCGCCCTCCCTACGGCCAGGCAGACCCTTTTCCCCCACGACCGACCGCCTCGGTGATGCCCTCCCCCACGGCCCGCCGACCCCGGAGCCGGGTAGACGTGGTGTCCGCCGCCATTTCCGGAGGGAGGCAGAACTGTTGCCCCCATACCGGCCGCCTCGACTCGGCAGCTCTTTCCCCGGCGGCCCGCCAGCCCCGGAGTTGGGTAGACCCGGTGTCTGCCGCCCTCCCCGGAACGAGGCAGACCCGTTGCCCCCGTGACCAGCTGACTCGGCGGCGCCCTGCCCGGCGGCTTGCCGGCCCGGAAATTGGGTAGACCCGGTGTCCGCCGCCTTCCCTAGAGCGAGGCAGATCCGTTGTCCCTGCGACCAGCCGACTCGGTGGCGCCATCACCGGCGGCTTGCCAACCCCGGAACCGGGTTGACACGGTGTCCGCCACCCTCCTCGGAGCGAGGCAGACCCGTTGTCTCCGCGACTGGCCGCCTCGACTCGGCTGCGCTCTCCTCGGCGGCTCGCTGGCCCTGGAGCCTGGTAGACCTGGTGTCCGCCGCAATAAGACTAAGTGCGAGGTAGACCTGTTGTCCCGGAACGAGGTAGACTTGATGTCCGGCGCTGACTGTGGAGCGAGGTAGACCTGTTTCCCCCTGCGACCGGCCGACTCCGTGGCGCCATCCCCGGCCGCCCGCGGCCCCAGAACCGGGTCGAACCGGTGTCCATCGCACTCCCCGGCACGACGCAGACCCATTGCCCCGGAGACTGGCCGCCTCGAATCGGCGGCGCGCAACCCTGGCGAGCTGCTAGCTCCAGAACCGGGTCGAACCGGTGTCCGCCGCCATAAGACTAAGTGAGAGGTAGACCTCTTGTCGGGAAGCGAGGAAGATCTGGTGTCCGCCGCCGGCCCCGGATCAAGGTAGACCTGTTGTTCCGGAGCTGGGTCGACCCGGTGTCCTCCGCACTCCCCGGAGCGAGGCAGACTCGTTGTCCCCGCGACCGGCCGACTCCGCATGCCCTCCCCAGCGGCCCACCGGCCCCAGAGCCAGGTAGACCCGGTGTCTGCCGCCCTACCTGGAGGGAGGCAGAAACGTTGCCCCCGTGTCCGGCAGCCCCGACTCGGCGGCGCCCTGCCTGGTGGCCTGCCGGCCCCGGAGCTGAGTAGACCCGGATTCGGCCGCCCTCCCCGGAGCGAGGCAGACTCGTTGTCCCCGCGACCGGCCGACTCGGCGGCGTCCTCCCTGGCGGCTTGCCGGCCCCAAAGCTTGCTAGACCCGGTGTCGGCTGCCATACCCGGAGCGAGGCAGACCTGTTGCCTCCGCGACCGGCCGCCTAGACTCGGCGGCGCCCTCCCCGGTGACCCGACAGCCCCGGAGCTGGGTAGACCCGGGGTCTGCCGCCATTCCAGGAGCGACGCAGACCGTTGCCCCTGCGACCGGCTGCCTCGACTCGGCGGCGCCCTTCCCGGCGGCTTGCTGGACCCGGTGTCGGCTGCCATACCCGGAGCGAGGCAGACCTGTTGCCTCCGCAATAGGCCTCCTAGACTCGACGGCGCCCTCCCCGGCGGCTTGCCGGTAATGGAGCCAGGTCGACCCGGTGTCTGCCGCCATCCCAGGAGCGACGCAGACTCGTTGCCCCTGCGACCGGCTGCCTCGACTCGGTGGCGCCCTTCCCGGCGGCCCGCCGAACTCGAAGCCGGGTCGACCCGGTGTCCGCCGCCTTCCCTGCAGCGAGGCAGACCCGTTGCCCCCGCGACCAGATGACTCGGCGGCGCCCTTCTCGGCGGTCCGCTGGCCCCAGAGCCGGGTACACCCGGTGTCTGCCGCGGTCCCGAGGGCGAGGCAGACCCGTCGCCCTTGCGACCGGCTGACTCGACTCGGAGGCGCCCCCAATGGCCGCTCGCTGGCCCCGAAGCCGGGTAGACCTGGTGTGCGCCGCAATAAGACTAAGTGCGAGGTAGACCTGTTGTCCCGGAATGAGGTAGACTTGGTGTCCGGCGCCGACCGTGGAGTGAGGTAGACCTGTTGCCACCGCGACCGACCGACTCCGCGGCGCCCTCCCCGGCCGCCCGCCGGCTTTGGAGCTGGGTTGAACCGGTGTCCGCCGCGCTTCCCGGCTCGAGGCAGACCCGTTGCCCCTGCAACCGGCCGCCTCAACTCAGCGGCGCTTTTCCCGGCGGCCCTCTGACCCCAGAGCCGGGTAGTCCCGGGGTCTGCCTCCCTCCTTAGAGCGAGGCAGACACGTTGGCCCTGCGACCGGCCGCCACGACTCGGCGGCGCCCTCCCCGGTGGCTCGTTGGCCCCGGAGCCGGGTAGACATAGTGTCCGCCACAATAAGACTAAGTGCGAGGTAGATCTGTTGTCCTGGAACGAGGTAGACCTGGTGTCCGGTGCCGACCGTGCAGCGAGGGGGACCTGTTGCACCCGTAACTGGCCAACTCCGTGACGCCCTCCTCGGCGGCCCTCCGACCCCGAAGCCAGGTAAACCCTGTGTCCGCCGCCCTCCCCGGAGGGAGGCAGACACGTTGCCCCCGCGTCCGGCAGCCTCGACTCGGCGGCACCCTGCCTGGCGGCCCGCCGGCCCCGAAGCCGAGTAGACCTGGATTCGGCCGCCCTCCCCGAAGCGAGGCAGACCCGTTGTCCCCACAACCGGCCGACTCGGCGGCGCCCTCCCTGGCGGCTTGCTGGCCCCAAAGCTTGCTAGACCCGGTGTCGGCTGCCATACCTGGAGCGAGACAGACCTGTTGCCCCCGCGACCGGCCGCCTAGACTCGGCCGCGCCCTCCCCGGCGGCTTGCCGGCAATGGAGCCAGGTCGACCCGGTGTCTGCTGCCATCCCAGGAGCGAGGCAGACCCGTTGCCCCCGTGACCGGCTGCCTCAACTCGGTGGCGCTTTCCCTGGCGGCCCACCAGCCCCGGAGCTGGGTAGACCTGGTGTCCGCCGCAATAAGACTAAGTGCGAGGTAGATCTGTTGTCCTGGAACGAGGTAGACCTGGTGTCCGGCGCCGACCGTGCAGCGAGGTGGACCTGTTGCACCAGTGACCGGCCGACTCCGCGACGCCCTCCTCGGCGGCCCTCCAACCCCGAAGCCGGGTAGACCCGGTGTCCGCCGCCCTCCTCGAAGTGAGGCAGACCCGTTGCCCTCGCGATTGGCCGCCTCGACTAGGCGGCGCCCTCTCCGGCGGCCCGCCAGCCCCGGAGCCGGGTAGACCCGGGGTCTGCCGACCTCCCCTGAGCGAGGCAGACCTGTTGTTCCTGCGACCGGCCGCCTTGGCGGCGCCATCACCAGTGGCTTGCTGGCCCCGGAACCGGGTTGACACGGCGTCTGCCGCCCTTTTCAGAGCGAGGCAGACCTGTTGTCCCTGCGACCGGCCGCCACGACTCGGCGGCGCCCTCCCCGGCGACTCGCTGGCCCCAGAGACGGGTAGACCTGGTGTGCGCCGCAATAAGACTAAGTGCGAGGTAGACCTGTTGTCCCGGAACGAGGTAGACTTGGTGTCCGGCGCCGACCGTGGAGCGAGGTAGACCTGTTGCCACTGCGAGGGGCCGACTCCACGGCGCCCTCCCTGGGCGCCCGTCGGCTTTGGAGCTGGGTCGAACCGGTGTCCGCCGCGCTCCCCGGTGCGAGGCAGACCCGTTGCCCCCACGACCGGCCGCCTAGGGGGCGCCCTCCTCGGCAGCCCTCCGACCCTGGAGCCAGGTCGACCCGGTGTCTGCCACAATCCCAGGAGCGACGCAGAGCGGTTGCCCCCGCGACCGGCCGCCTCGACTCGGCGGCGCCCTCCCCGGCGGCCCGCCAGCCCTGGAGCCGGATACACCTGGTGTCCACCACCCTCCCCAAGGCGAGGCAGACCCATTGTCCCCGCGACCGGCCGCTTCGTCTCGGCGGTGCCTTCCCCAAGGGCCCGCAGGCCCCGGAGCCAGGTCGACCCGGTGTCTGCCACAATCCCAGGAGCGACGCAGAGCGGTTGCCCCTGCGACCGGCCGCCTCGACTCGGCGGCGACCTTCCTGGCGGCCTGCCGGACCCGGAGCCAGGTCGACCCGGTGTCCGCCGCCTTCCCCAGGGTGAGGCAGACCCGTCGCGCCCGCGACCAGACGATTCGGCGGCGCCCTCCCTGGCGGACCGCCGGCTCCGGAGCCAGGTCGACCCGGTGTCGGCTGCCCTACCCGGAGCGAGGGAGACTTGTTGTCCCCGCAACCGGCCGCCTCGGCGGCGCCCACTTAGGCGGGTTGCTAACCCCGGAGCCGAGTCGACCCCCTGTCCATCGCCCTCCCCACGGCCAGGCAGACCTATTCCCCCCACGAACGACCACCTCGGCGACGCCCTCCCACGCAGCCCGCCGATCCTGGAGCCGGGTAGTCCCGGTGTCCGCCACAATTTCTGGAGGGAGGCAGAACTGTTGCCCCCATACCGGCAGCCTCGACTCGGCGGCGCCCTCCCCAGAGGCCCGCCGGCCCCAGAGTTGGGTAGACCCGGTGTCCGCCGCCCTCCCCGGAACGAGGTAGACCCGTTGCCCCCGCGACTGGCTGACTCGGCGGCGCCCTGCCGGGCGTCTTGCCGGCCCCGGAACCACGTAGACCCGGTGTCCGCCGCCCACCCCAGAGCGAGGCACGCCTGTTGCCCCCGCGACCGGCCGCCTAGGGGTTTCCCTCCACGGCAGCCCTCCGACCACGGAGCCGGGAAGGCCCGGTGTCCGTCGCCCTCCTCGAAGCGAGGCAGATCCCCGTGACCGGCCGCCTCAACTCGGCGGCGCTTTCCCCGGCGGCCCACCAGACCCGGAGCAGGGTAGTCCCGGCGTCTGCCGCCCTCCCCAGAGCGAGGCGACCCGTTGCCCCCGCGACCGGCCACCACGACTCGGCAGCGCCCTCCCCAGCCGCTCATTGGCCCCGGAGCCGGGTAGACCTGGTGTCCGCTGCAATAAGACTAAGTGCGAGGTAGACCTGTTGTCCTGGAACGAGGTAGACCTGGTGTCCGGCGCCGACCGTGCAGCAAGGTGGACCTGTTGCACCCGTGACCGGCCGACTCCGCGACGCCCTCCTCGGCGGCCCTCCGACCCCGAAGCCGGGTAGACCCGGTGTCCGCCACCCTCCTCGAAGCGAGGCAGACCTGTTGCCCTCGCGATTGGCCGCCTCGACTAGGCGGCGCCTTCTCCGGTGGCCCGCCAGCCCCGGAGCCGGGTAGACCCGGGGTCTGCCGCCCTCCTCAGAGCGAGGCAGACCTGTTGTTCCTGCGACCGGCCGTCTCGGCGGCGCCATCACCGGTGGCTTGCCGGCCCCGGAACCAGGTTGACACAACGTCTGCCGCCCTTTTCGGAGCGAGGCAGACCCGTTGTCCCCGCGACCGGCCGCCACGACTCGGCAGCGCCCTCCCCGGCGGCTCGCTGGCCCCGAAGTCGTGTAGACCTGGTGTGCGCCGCAATAAGACTAAGTGCGAGGTAGACCTGTTGTCCCGGAACGAGGTAGACTTGGTGTCCGGCGCCGACCGTGGAGCGAGGTAGACCTGTTGCCACTGCAACCGGCCGACTCCGTGGCGCCCTCCCCGGCCGCCCGCTGGCTTTGGAGCTGGGTCGAACCGGTGTCCGCCGCGGTCCCCGGTGCGAGGCAGACCCGTTGCCCTGCCACCGGCCGCCTAGGGGGCGCCCTCCTCGGCGGCCCTCTGACTCCGAAGCCGGGTAGACCCGATGTCTGCCGCCCTCCTCGGAGCGAGGCAGACTTGTTGCCCCCACGACCGGCTGCCTAGGGGGCGCCCTCCTCGGCAGCCCTCCGACCACGGAGCCCGGTAGACCCGGTGTCCGCTGCCCTCCACGGTGCGAGCCAGACCCGTTGCCCCCGCGACCGGCCGCTTAAGGGTCGCCCTCCTCGGCAGCCCTCCGACCTAGAAGCTGGGTAGACCCGGTGTCCGCCGCCGTCCTCGAAGCGAGGCAGGCCTATTGCCCCCGCTACCGGCTGCCTCGACTAGGCGGCGCCTTCCCCGGCGGCCTGCCAGCCCCGGAGCCGGGTAGACTCAAGGTCTGCCGCCCTCCCCAGAGCGAGGCAGACCCGTTGTCCCTGCGACCGGCCGACTCGGTGACGCCATCACCGGCGGCTTGCCAGTCCCGGAACCGGGTTGACACGGTGTCCACCGCGCTCCACGGCGCGACGCAGACCCGTTACTTCCGCGACCGGCCGCCTCGAATCGGCGGCGCGGAACCCTGGCGAGCTGCTGGCTCCAGAACCGGGTCGAACCGGTGTCCGCCGCCATAAGACTAAGTGAGATGTAGACCTGTTGTCCCGGGAGCGAGGTAGACCTGGTGTCCGCCGCCAGCCCCGGAGCAAGGTAGACCTGTTGTTCTGGAGCCGGGTCGACCCGGTGTCCGCTGCACTCCCCAGAGTGAGGCAGACTCGTTGCCCCGCGACTGGCCGACTCCGCATGCCCTCCCCGGCGGCTTGCCGGCCCCGGAGCCAGGTAGACCCGGTGTCTGCCGCCCTGCCCGGAGGGAGGCAGACACGTTGCCCCCGCGTCCGGCAGCCTCGACTTGGCGGCGCCCTGCCTGGCGGCCCGCCGGCCCCGAAGCCGAGTAGACCCGGATTCGGCCGCCCTCCCCAGAGCGAGGCAGACCCGTTGTCCCCGCGACCGGCCGACTCGGCGCCGCCCTCCCCAGCGGCTTGCCGGCCCCAAAGCTTGCTAGACCCGGTGTCGGCTGCCATACCCGGAGCGAGACAGACCTGTTGCCCTTGCGACCAGCTGCCTAGACTCGGCGGCGCCCTCCCCGGCGGCCCACCAGCCCCGGAGCCGGGTAGACCTGGTGTCCGCCGCAATAAGACTAAGTGCGAGGTAGATCTGTTGTCCTGGAACGAGGTAGACCTGGTGTCCGGCGCCGACCGTGCAGCGAGGTGGACCTGTTGCACCAGTGACCGGCCGACTCCGCGACGCCCTCCTCGGCGGCCCTCCAACCCCGAAGCTGGGTAGACCTGGTGTCCGCCGCCCTCCTCGAAGTGAGGCAGTTCCGTTGCCCTCGCGACCGGCCGCCTCGACTAGGCGGCGCCCTCTCCGGCGGCCCGCCAGCCCCGGAGCCGGGTAGACCCGGGGTCTGCCAACCTCCCCCGAGCGAGGCAGACCTGTTGTTCCTGCGACAGGCCGCCTCGGCGGCGCCATCACCGGTGGCTTGCCGGCCCCGGAATCGGGTTGACACGGCGTCTGCCGCCCTTTTCAGAGCGAGGCAGACCTGTTGTCCCCGCGACCGGCCGCCACGACTCGGCGGCGCCCTCCCCGGCGACTCGCTGGCTCCAGAGACGGGTAGACCTGGTGTGCGCCGCAATAAGACTAAGTGCGAGGTAGACCTGTTGTCCCGGAATGAGGTAGACTTGGTGTCCGGCGCCGACCGTGGAGCGAGGTAGACCTGTTGCCACTGCGACTGGCCGACTCCACGGCTCCCTCCCTGGGCGCCCGTCGGCTTTGGAGCTGGGTCGAACCGGTGTCCGCCGCGCTCCCCGGTGCGAGGCAGACCCGTTGCCCCCACGACCGGCCGCCTAGGGGGCGCCCTCCTCTGCAGCCTTCCGACCCCGGAGCCGAGTAGACACGGTGTCCGCTGCCCTCCACGGTGCGAGCCAGACCCGTTGCCCCCGCGACCGGCCGCCTCGACACGGCGGCGCCCTCCCCGGCTACCCGCCAGGCCCGGAGCCGGGTACACCTGGTGTCCACCACCCTCCCCAAGGCGAGGCAGACCCATTGTCCCCGCGACCGGACGCTTCGTCTCGGCGGTGCCTTCCCCAAGGGCCCGCAGGCCCCGGAGCCGGATCGACGCGGTGTCTGCTGCCCTCCCTACAGCAAGGCAGAACCGTGGTCCTCGCGATCGGCCGACTCGGCTAAGCCCACCCTGGCGGGCCGCCGGCCCCAGAGCCGGGTCGACCCGGTGTTCGCCGCAATAAGACTAAGTGCGAGGTAGACCTGTTGTCCCGGAGCCGGATAGACCCGGTGTCTGCCGCCCTCCCCGGTGCGAGGCAGACCCGTTGCCCCTACGACCGGCCGACTCGTCGGCACCGTCCCCGGCGGCTTGCCGGCCCCGGAGCTGGGTAGACCTGGTGTCGGCCGCCCTACCCGGAGTGAGGGTGACCAGTTGTCCCTGCGACTGGCCGCCTCGGCGGCTCACACTCCAGCGGGCCGCCGGCCCCGGAGCCGGGTCGACCAGGTGTCCATCGCCCTCCCCACGGCCAGGCAGAACCTTTGCCCCTGCGACCGACCGCCTCGGCGACTCCCTCCCCCGCGGACCGCCGACCCCAGAGCCGGGAAGACCCGTTGTCCGCCGCCATTTCCGGAGGGAGGCAGACCTGTTGCCCCCATATCAGCCACCTCGACTCGGTGGTGTCCTCCCCGGCGGCCCGCAGGCCCCGGAGCCGTGTAGACCAGGTGTCTGCCGCCTTCCCAGGAACGAGGCTGAACCGTTGCCACCGCGACTGGCCGACTCTGCGGTGCCCTCCCCGGCCGTCCGCCGGCCTTGGAGCTGGGTCGAACCGGTGTCCGCCGTGCTCCCCGGAGTGAGGCAGACCTATTGTCCCCGCTAGCGGCCGCCAAAGGGGTGCCCTCCTCGGCGGCCCTCCAACCCTGGAGCCGGGTAGACCCGGTGTCTGCCGCCCTCCTCGAAGCGAGGTTGACCCGTTGCCCCCGCGACCGGCCGCGTCGACTCGGCGGCGCCCTCCCCGGCGGCCCGCCAGCCCCGGAACCATGTAGAACCGGGGACTGCTGCCCTCCGCAGAGCGAGGAAGACCCGTTGCCCCTGCGACCGGCCGACTCGGCGACGCCCTCCCTGGCGGCTTATCGGCCTTGGAGCCGGGTCGACCCGGGGTCGGCCGCCCTCCCCGGAGCGACGCACCCCCGTTGCCCCTGCGAACGGCCGCCTCGACTCGGCGGCGCCCTTCCCAGCGGCCCGCCAGACCCGGAGCCGGGTCGACCCGGTGTCCGCTGCCATCCCCGGAGCGAGGCAGACTTGTTGCCCCCACGACCGGCCGCCTAGAAGGCGCCCTCCTAGGCAGCTCTCCGACCCCGGAGCCGGGTAGACCCGGTGTCCGCTGCACTCCACGGTGCGAGCCAGACCTGTTGTCCCCGCGACCGGCCGACTCGGCGGCGCTCTCCCCGGCGGCCCGCCAGCCCCGGAACCGTGTAGAACCGGGGTCTGCTGCCCTCCGCAGAGCAAGGCAGACCCGTTGCCCCCGCGACCGGTCGCCTAGGTGGTGCCCTCCCCGGCGGCCCGCCGACCCCTGAGCCGCGTTGATCCGGTGTCCGCCGCAATAAGACCAAGTGCGAGGTAGACCTGTTGTCCCGGAGCGAGGGAGACCTGGTGTCCGCCGCCGGACTTGGAGCGAGGCAGACCTGTTGCCCCCGCGACCGGTTGGCTCCGTGGCGCCGTCCCTGGCGGCCCGCCAGCCCCGGAGCCGGGTCGAACCGGTGTCTGCCGCGCTCCCCGGAGCGAGGCAGAAACGTTGCGCCCACGACCGGCCGCCTAGGGGGTGCCGTCCCCGGCGGCCCGCCAACCCTGGAGCCAGGTAGACCCGGTGTTCACCGCCGTCCCCGGAGGGAGGCAGACCTGTTGCCCCACCGACCGCCCGCCTCGACTCGGCGGCGCCCTCCCCGGTGGCACGCCGGCCCCAGAGCCGTGTAGACCCGGTGTTCGCCGCGCTCCCCGGAGTGAGGCAGACTCGTTGCCCCCAAGACCGACCGCCTCGAATCGGCAGCGCCCAACCCAACGGGCCGCCGCCCCCGGAGCCTTGTCGAACCGGTGTCTGCCGCCCTCCCCGGAGCGAGGCACACACGTTGCCCCGGCAACCGCCCAACTCCGCGGCGCCCTCCCCGGCGGACCGCCTGCCCTAGAGCCGCGTCGAACAGGTGTCGGCTGCAATAAGACGAAGCGCGAGGTAGACCTGTTTTCCCGAAGCGAGGTAGACCTGCTGTCCGCCGCCGGCCCCGGAGTAAGGTAGACCTGATGTTCCGGAGCCTAGTCGATGCAGTGTCCGACGCCCTCCCCAAAGCGAGGCAGACCTGTTGCCCCCGCGACTGGCCGACTCAGAGGCGCCCTATTCGGCAGCTTGCCGGCCCCGGTGCCGGGTAGACTCGGTGTCCGCCGCGCTTCCCGGAGGGAGGCAGACCCGTTGCCCCTGCGGCCAGACGCCTCGACTCGGCGGCGCCCTCCCCGGCGACTCGCTGGCCCCTGAGACGGGTAGACCTGGTGTGCGCCGCATTAAGACTAAGTGCGAGGTAGACCTGTTGTCCCGGAATGAGGTAGACTTTGTGTCCGGCGCCGACCGTGGAGCGAGGTAGACCTGTTGCCACTGCGACTGGCCGACTTCGCGGCGCCCTCCCTGGCCGCCCGCCGGCTTTGGAGCTGGGTTGAACCGGTGTCCGCCGCGCTCCCCGGTGCGAGGCAGACCCGTTGCCCCCACGACCGGCCGCCTAGGGGGCGCCCTCCTCGGCAGCCCTCCGACCCCGGAGCCGGGTAGACCCGGTGTCCGCTGCCCTCCACGGTGCGAGCCAGACCCGTTGCCCCCGCGACCGGCCGCCTCGACACGGCGGCGCCCTCCCCGGCTACCCGCCAGGCCCGGAGCCGGGTACACCTGGTGTCCACCACCCTCACCAATGCGAGGCAGACCCATTGTCCCCGCGACCGGTCGCTTCGTCGCGGCGGTGCCTTCCCCGAGGGCCCGCAGGCCCCGGAGCCGGGTCGACGCGGTGTCTGCTGCCCTCCCTACAGCAAGGCAGAACCGTGGTCCTTGCGATCGGCCGACTCGGCTAAGCCCACCCTGGCGGGCTGCCGGCCCCAGAGCCGGATCGACCCGGTGTCCGCCGCAATAAGACTAAGTGCGAGGTAGACCTGTTGTCCCGGAGCCGGATAGACCCGGTGTCTGACGCCCTCCCCGGTGCGAGGCAGACGGTTGACCCTACGACCGGCCGACTCGCCGGCACCCTCCCCGGCGGCTTGCCGGCCCCGGAGCTGGGTAGACCCGTTGTCCGCTGCCATTTCCGGAGAGAGGCAGACCTGTTGCCTTCATACCAGCCACCTCGACTCGGCGGTGCCCTCCCTGGCGGCCTGCCGGCCCCAGAGCCGTGTAGACCCGGTGTCCGCCGCCCTCCCAGGAACGAGGCTGAACCGTTGCCACCACGACCGGCCGACTCGGCGGCACCCTCCCCGGCGGCTTGCCGGCCCCAAAGCTTGCTAGACCCGGTGTCGGCTGCCATACCTGGAGCGAGGCAGACCTGTTGCCCCCGCGACCGGCAGCCTAGACTCCGCGGCGCCCTCCCCGGCGGCTTGCCGGCAATGGAGCCAGGTCGACCCGGTGTCTGCCACCATCCCAGGAGCGACGCAGACCGGTTGCCTCTGCGATCGGCCGCCTCGACTCGGCGGCGCCCTTCCCGGCGGCCTGCCGGACCCGGAGCCAGGTCGACCCGGTGTCCGCCGCCTTCCCCAGGGCGAGGCAGACCCGTCGCGCCCGCGACCAGACGATTCGGCGGCGCCCTCCCTGGCGGACCGCCGGCCCTGAAGCCAGGTCGACCCGGTGTCGGCCGCCCTACCCGGAGCGAGGGAGACTTGTTGTCCCCGCAACCGGCCGCCTCGGCGGCGCCCACTTAGGCGGGCCGCCAACCCCGGAGCCGAGTCGACCCCCTGTCCATCACCCTCCCCACGGCCAGGCAGACCTTTTCCCCCCACAAACGACCACCTCGGCGACGCCCTCCCACGCAGCTCGCCGATCCTGGAGCCGGGTAGTCCCGGTGTCCGCCACCATTTCTGGAGGGAGGCAGAACTGTTGCCCCCATACCGGCCGCCTCAACTCGGCGGTGCCCTCCCCAGAGGCCCGCCGGCCCCAGAGTTGGGTAGACCCGGTGTCCGCCGCTCTCCCCGGAACGAGGCAGACCCGTTGCCCCCGCGACTGGCTGACTCGGCGGCGCCCTGCCGGGCGTCTTGCCGGCCCCGGAACCACATAGACCCGGTGTCCGTCGCCCTCCTCGAAGTGAGGCAGACCCCCGTGACCGACCGCCTCAACTCGGCGGCGCTTTCCCCGGCGGCCCACCAGCCCCGGAGCCGGGTAGTCCCGGCGTCTGCCACCCTCCCCAGAGCGAGGCAGACCCGTTGCCCCCGCGACCGGCCACCACGACTCGGCGGCGCCCTCCCCGGCCGCTCATTGGCCCCGGAGCCGGGTAGACCTGGTGTCCGCTGCAATAAGACTAAGTGTGAGGTAGATCTGTTTTCCTGGAACGAGGTAGACCTGGTGTCCGGCGCCGACCGTGCAGCGAGGTGGACCTGTTGCACCCGTGACTGGCCGACTCCGCGACGCCCTCCTCGGCGGCCCTCCGACCCCGAAGCCGGGTAGACCCGGTGTCCGCCGCCCTCCTCGAAGCGAGGCAGACCCGTTGCCTTCGTGATTGGCCGCCTCGACGAGGTGGCGCCCTCTCCGGTGGCCCGCCAGCCCCGGAGCCGGGTAGACCCGGGGTCTGCCGCCCTCCCCAGAGCGAGGCAGACCCGTTGTTCCTGCGACTGGCCGCCTCGGCGGCGCCAACACCGGTGGCTTGCCAGCCCCGAGACCAGTTTGACACAACGTCTGCCGCCCTCCCCAAAGCGAGGCAGACCCGTTGTCCCTGCGACCGGCCGCCACGACTCGGCAGCGCCCTCCCCGGCGGCTCACTGGCCCCGGAGCCGTGTAGACCTGGTGTGCGCCGCAATAAGACTAAGTGCGAGGTAGACCTGTTGTCCCGGAACGAGGTAGACTTGGTGTCCGGCGCCGACCGTGGAGCGAGGTAGACCTGTTGCCACTGCAACCGGCCGACTCCGTGGCGCCCTCCCCGGCCGCCCGCTGGCATTGGAGCTGGGTCGAACCGGTGTCCGCCGCGGTCCCCGGTGCGAGGCAGACCCGTTGCCCTGCCACCGGCCGCCTAGGGAGCGCCCTCCTCGGCAGCCCTCCGACCACGGAGCCGGGTAGACCCGGTGTCCGCTGCCCTCCACGGTGCGAGCCAGACCCGTTTTTCCCGCGACCGGCCGCCTCGACTCGGCAGCGCCCTCCCTGGCGGCCCGCCAGCCCTGAAGCCGGGTACACCCAGAGTCTGCCGCACTCCCCAGAGCGAGTCAGACCCGTTGACCCCGCGACCGACCGACTCGACTCGGCATCGCCCTTCTTAGCGGCCCGCCGGACCTGGTGCCGGGTCGACCTGGTGTCCGCCGCCTTCCCCGGAGCGAGGCAGACACATTGCCTAGCAACCGGTCGACTCGGCGGCGCCCTCCCCGGTGGTCCGCTGGCCTTGGAGCCAGGTAGACCCGGTGTATGCCGCGGTCCGTGGAGCGAGGCAGACCCGTTGCCCCGCGACTGGCTGACTCGACTCGGCGTCGCTCTCCTCGGCGGCACACCGGCCTCGGAGCCGGGTCGACCCGGCATCCACCGCCCTTCCTGGAGCGAGGTTGCCCCTGCGACCGGCAGCCTACGGAGCGCCCTCTCCGAGGGCCTGCCGGCCCCGGAGCCGGGTCGACCCGGTGTCCGCCGCAATAAGTGCGAGGTAGACCTGTTGTCCCGAAGCGAGATAGACCTGGTGTCCGCTGCCGGTTCCAGAGCAAGGTACACCTGTTGTCCCAGAGCCGGGTAGACCCGGTGTCCGCCGCTGGCCCCGGACCGAGGTTGACTTGTTGTCTCCGCGACCAGCCGACTCTGCAGCGCCCTCCCCGGAGGCCCGCCAGCCCCAGAGCCGGATCGACCCGGTGTCCGCCGCCCTCCTCAAGGCGAGGCAGACCCATTGTCCCCGCGACCGGCCGCTTCGTCTCGGCGGTGCCTTCCCCGAGGGCCCGCAGGCCCCGGAGCCGGGTCGACCCGGTGTCCGCTGCCCTCCCTAGAGCAACGCAGACCCGTGGTCCTCGCGATCGGCCGACTCGGCTAAGCCCACCCTGGCAGGCCGCCGGCCCCAGAGCCGGGTCGACCCGGTGTCCACCGCAATAAGACTAAGTGCGAGGTAGACCTGTTGTCCCGGAGCCGGATAGACCCGGTGTCTGACGCCCTCCCCGGTGCGAGGCAGACCCGTTGCCCCCAGGACCGGTCGACTCGTCGGCGCCCTCCCCGGCGGCTTGCCAGCCCCGGAGCTGGGTAGACCTGGTGTCGGCCGCCCTACCCGGAGTGAGGGTGACCAGTTGTCCCCGCGACCGGCCGCCTCGGCGGCTCACACTCTGGCGGGTCGCCAGCCCCGGAGCTGGGTTGACCAGGTGTCCATCGTCCTCCCCACGGCCAGGCAGAACCTTTGCCCCTGCGACCGACCGCCTCGGCGACTCCCTCCCCCGCGGACCGCCGACCCCAGAGCCGGGAAGACCCGTTGTCCGCCGCCATTTCCGGAGGGAGGCAGACCTGTTGCCCCCATATCAGCCACCTCGACTCGGTGGTGCCCTCCCCAGCGGCCCGCAGGCCCCGGAGCCGTGTAGACCAGGTGTCTGCCGCCCTCCCAGGAACGAGGCTGAGCCGTTGCCACCGCGACTGGCCGACTCTGAGGTGCCCTCCCCGGCCGTCCGCTGGCCTTGGAGCTGGGTCGAACCGGTGTCCGCCGTGCTCCCCGGAGCGAGGCAGACCCATTGTCCCCGCTACCGGCCGCCAAAGGGGTGCCCTCCTCGGCGGCCCTCCAACCCTGCAGCTGGGTAGACCCGGTGTCTGCCGCCCTCCTCAAAGCGAGGTTGACCCGTTGCCCCCGCGACCGGCCGCCTCGACTCGGTGGCGCCCTCCCCGGCGGCCCGCCAGCCCCGGAACCGTGTAGAACCGGGGACTGCTGCCCTCCGCAGAGCGAGGAAGACCCGTTGCCCCTGCGACCGGCCGACTCGGCGACGCCCTCCCTGGCGGCTTGTCGGCCTTGGAGCCGGGTCGACCCGGGGTCGGCCGCCCTCCCCAGAGCGACGCAGACCCGTTGCCCCTGCGAACGACCGCCTCGACTCGGCGGCGCCCTTCCCAGCGGCCCGCCAGACCCGGAGCCGGGTCGACCCGGTGTCCGCCGCAATAAGACTAAGTGCGAGGTAGACCTGTTGTCCCGGAGCCGGATAGACCCGGTGTCTGCCGCCCTCCTCGGTGCGAGGCAGACCCGTTGCCCCTACGACCAGCCGACTCGCCGGCACCCTCCCCGGCGGCTTGCCGGCCCCGGAGCTGGGTAGACCCATTGTCCGCCGCCATTTCCGGAGAGAGGCAGACCTGTTGCCTTCATACCAGCCACCTCGACTCGGCGGTGCCCTCCCTGGCGGCCTGCCGGCCCCAGAGTCGTGTAGACCCGGTGTCCGCCGCCCTCCCAGGAACGAGGCTGAACCGTTGCCACCACGACCGGCCGACTCGGCAGCGCCCTCCCCGGCGGCTTGCCGGCCCCAAAGCTTGCTAGACCCGGTGTCGGCTGCCATATCCGGAGCGAGGCAGACCTGTTGCCCCCGCGACCGGCAGCCTAGACTCCGCGGCGCCCTCCCCGGCGGCTTGACGGCAATGGATCCAGGTCGACCCGGTGTCTGCCACCATCCCAGGAGCGACGCAGACCGGTTGCCTCTGCGATCGGCCGCCTCGACTCGGTGGCGCTTTCCCCGGCGGCCTGCCGGACCCGGAGCCAGGTCGACCCGGTGTCCGCCGCCTTCCCCAGGGCGAGGCAGACCCGTCGCGCCCGCGACCAGACGATTCGGCGGCGCCCTCCTTGGCGGACCGCCGGCCCCGAAGCCGGGTCGACCCGGTGTCGGCCGCCCTACCCGGAGCGAGGGAGACTTGTTGTCCCTGCAACCGGCCGCCTTGGCGGCGCCCACTTAGGCGGGCCGCCAACCCCGGAGCCGAGTCGACCCCCTGTCCATCGCCCTCCCCACGGCCAGGCAGACCTTTTCCCCCCACAAACGACCACCTCGGCGACGCCCTCCCACGCAGCCTGCCGATCCTGGAGCCGGGTAGTCCCGGTGTCCGCCACCATTTCTGGAAGGAGGCAGAACTGTTGCCCCCATACCGGCCGCCTCAACTCGGCGGCGCCCTCCCCAGTGGCCCGCCGGCCCCAGAGTTGGGTAGACCAGGTGTCCGCCGCCCTCCCCGCAACGAGGCAGACCCGTTGCCCCCGCGACTGGCTGACTCGGCGGCGCCCTGCCGGGCGTCTTGCCGGCCCCGGAACCACATAGACCCGGTGTCCGTCGCCCTCCTCGAAGTGAGGCAGACCCCCGTGACCGGCCGCCTCAACTCGGCGGCGCTTTCCCCGGCGGCCCACCAGCCCCGGAGCCGGGTAGTCCCGGCGTCTGCCACCCTCCCCAGAGCGAGGCAGACCCGTTGCCCCCGCGACCGGCCACCACGACTCGGCGGCGCCCTCACCCGGCCGCTCATATTGGCCCCGGAGCCGGGTAGACCTGGTGTCCGCTGCAATAAGACTAAGTGCGAGGTAGATCTGTTGTCCTGGAACGAGGTAGACCTGGTGTCCGGCGCCGACCGTGCAGCGACATGGACCTGTTGCACCCGTGACCGGCCGACTCCGCGACGCCCTCTTTGGGGGCCCTCCGACCCCGAAGCCGGGTAGACCCGGTGTCCGCCGCCCTCCTCGAAGCGAGGCAGACCCGTTGCCTTCGTGATTGGCCGCCTCGACTAGGCGGCGCCCTCTCCGGTGGCCCGCCAGCCCCGGAGCCGGGTAGACCCGGGGTCTGCCGCCCTCCCCAGAGCGAGGCAGACCCGTTGTTCCTGCGACTGGCCGCCTCGGCGGCGCCATCACCGGTGGCTTGCCGGCCCCGAGACCAATTTGACACAACGTCTGCCGCCCTCCCCAAAGCGAGGCAGACCCGTTGTCCCCGCGACCGGCCGCCACGACTCGGCAGCGCCCTCCCCGGCGGCTCACTGGCCCCGGAGCCGTGTAGACCTGGTGTGCGCCGCAATAAGACTAAGTGCGAGGCAGACCTGTTGTCCCGGAACGAGGTAGACTTGGTGTCCGGCGCCGACCGTGGAGCGAGGTAGACCTGTTGCCACTGCAACCGGTCGACTCCGTGGCGCCCTCCCCGGCCGCCCGCCGGCTTTGGAGCTGGGTCGAACCGGTGTCCGCCGCGGTCCCCGGTGCGAGGCAGACCGTTGCCCTGCCACCGCCGCCTAGGAGCGCCCTCCTCGGCGGCCCTTGGACTCTGAAGC